>NC_062521.1:26183773-26196273 GCF_022655615.1 Tachysurus fulvidraco | reverse complement strand
TCAGTTTTTTTTTCTTTCAAATATTTTAAAAAGGCAAGATTCACAACTGTTCCTTTAATGATGAATAACTCAATGAAGTAATAAAGTATCATAGGGTCAAAAGTTCCAACCGTGAAGTGATAATCCAACCATGAAGTGATAATCTCTGTGTACTATAAAGCTGCACTTTGTTTGGATTGGGGTCTAATTTCCGCGTGCTCGTTATCAGAAGGTTGTGAGTTTAAAGTGTCCACCGAAATACATCATTTCAGTTATTTTTAAAAAAAACTTATTTACATATGGTAAAATTCATGGACGAGTAAATCATTACACAAGGACTCTCAGGGTCTGATTTGTAGAGTGTGTGAGCTTTAGATGTTTGCAGAGCTGTCAGCAAAAACGCAAAAAAGGAAAGAATGAAATATTCACCGGAATAAAAATGACAAAATATGCTGCGTGTCAGTAAATTTCTCAGAGAAATTATTTTACAAATATAACTTGTTCATCAGAACTCACTGGATTTTCCAACAAGCAAGTTTTCTCCATGTTTGGTTCCTGGGCTACTTCCTGTTTTCATATGTTTCATACATCAAAATGTGTCTTAACACAGAGCCGTATCACAGGAGACAAAGAGAGAGAAAAAAAAACAGGCTTGTGAAGGAACATCTGTGTAAAAGGCTAAAATGTAAGTGACCTTCCTAAGTGAGCCTAAGTGTATAAAATGAATACTGTATGTTAAAGTAAGAAAACGCTAACTGCTGTATAAGTGGAATAAAGCAGTAAGGATTTTATACACAACAGCAGTAACATCCTTGCGTTGTGCCGTTAAACAGTCGAGACACGACTTGTGACACGACTGGACGTTTACACATAATCCCGTTCTCTGCATTGCAAAACAGATTCGATACAGACTTGTTAAGTCAGGGGACCGACTTGTGGAGTAGAGCTGATGCTCTTGCTGATGATGATGACAGTTTATCGCTGAAAGTTTACTAACCTCCTTAAAATCGAAATATTTAAAAACAAACAAAAAAACGCTTGTTACCCCATGAAGGTTTGCTCAAATCACTGAGGGTCTGGCGCATTAAATAATCTGCTCAGGCATATTTATTTAGTTAGTAATTATGGTGTGGAAAAAAATATACTGCATGTTTTGTATAAAACCTATGTACGAGGAACGAGGAAAAACACGTTGTTCAATGGAATGCAATTGAAATTCATTTCCTTATTTAATGCACTGATCTGTCATGGTCAGGAGTGTGTGTGTGTGTGTGTTTGTGTGTGAGAGAGATTTTATTCTAATAATAATAATAATAGTAATAATAATAGTAATAATAATAATAATAATAATAATAATTGAAGATTATTTTAGGATCTTGGTGGAAAACTATTTAGAAAAATTAAATACAATTATTATTATTTTTTTTGGATCGACCTCTTTTCCACATCCACCACATCCACGACGCCTCGTCATTGGCTGCTGTCGCTGTGATTGACAGACGACAGAGAACATGCCCCGCCTACCCAGAGATTTTCATTAAAAACAATGAATGATGAGATCATTTAATTTCAGGTTAGTTTTCTGTTGTATTTCTATATGTAAACATCAGTTTGTTTAATCCCCGTTTTATTATTATAAGCTAGCGGTTGCCATGGTGAGAACCGATCGGAATCGAGTTTTTTTTTTCGTATTTAGGTTTGAAAGCTACACAGAAGTCAATGCTCTGTTCTCGGTTCTGACGTTTACTGCAGGAGGAGGAGAAAAAATGCAGGATGTTTTTTTTTTTTAACCGTATTACTAACATTAACTTCATTATTATCGTCGTTATAATGAAACGTATGAAACGTCGAGCATCTACAACTCTGTCATCTTACTTACACTTTAACTTCACCTTATCCGGTGATTAGAATATTCCTTGCTACTTCCATGCTGAGATTAACTTCGATCTTTATTTCATTATTTTTTTTAAGAAGCTTTGTCATAAACGGCTTTCTTCGTCCTGAAGAGCAACCCGCTGGAGCCGTGTGTCGCTCCATTTTCATTAAGGAGAACAGACGTCGGTGTCTTTATTCATTATAATAAAGATTTAAGAAATTAGATGACGAGTGCTCTCTTTTTGCCTATTATTATAATAACACTTATTACTCTTCCTTGGGGGAAAAAAATGAAATAAAATAAAATAATAACAAAAACAGACTGCACAGCATTTTCTCTAAAAATCAGCACAACTACTTTTTACACTACCTTTAAAAATCATCTGAAATCAACTGGATGCAATAAAAGTAGAGCGTTTTTTTCAGTCTGCCTTCCAGTGTGCGCTCGTGCTCTGCGAACTTCATGCCGTACACCGTTTTCCCTTTACAACACCTTCGATCAGCTCGCATCCACTTCATCTCCCATCTCCATTTTTTCTCTTTCTCCACTCTAGAATTATTTATTTTTGTCATTTTTTGCTACATTTTCTTGCAAAAACAAAAAGAGCATAAAAATGGTAATACATTCTGCTCTACACTGCACAGACACTTTTCTAGAAAGTTCATCATGTCTACAATTATGGACATTTTTTTTTTCCATTTTATCTCTAAGCAGGTCAGTCAAGTCGCATAACCTCTTCTACTGTACCTACACAAGTCCCTCCCCCCTTCGCTGGAATACTGACGTATTTTTGCAAACGAAAGGGGAAAAAAAAAAGGAGAAAAATGTGAAATAGGAAAGCGCCTGCTGTCACAAGACCAATGGAGGATACTTGCAACGAGTACGATGGCCTGATCAATGAATACGATTGGTCACAGAGTTATCAAGTATCTCCCAGATGTTCACTGACTGGCCTCTTTTCCCGCTGCCAGTCAAATCATATACGGCCGCTTCACCCGCCCCCATCATTAACCCCTTTCCCTCCTCCTCCACCAACACATCTCCATGGAAACCCGGAGGCGGAGTGTTTAGGACACAGAGGAAATGGGGTTGTGAGGAGAGCCCATCTGCGTGAGAACCTTGTCCAGCCACTGCAGCGGTCCGTGGAGGTGGATCTCGATCCAGCAGGGGGTGCTGGTCACGTCCTGCCGATGGTATTCAGCTCCCCAGCCCTGCAAATCGACACAAATCCACATTAGCACCGATCTGTAAGAACTGCGACATCATAACTGTCTAAGATATTATTCGCTTCTGTCTACATGCAGTAGGCCCTGAAACATATTTAATCTTGATGAAAGTAATATTTTTCAGAAAAGACTACTTAATTTTTCTCTAACGAAAAGGGTTATCGGGTTCTAAAATAAAAAATAAATAAACAAATAAATAGTTAGATAAATAAATAAATACAGATAGATGATTATTGCAAATAAGTAAAAAAAATAAAATAAAACTGGAAGAAAAAAATATTTTTCAGGCATCATCAGTTAATGGGATAAAACAAACAAATGTGTAAATAAGACTGAAACCATGAATGATCGAATGAATTAACAAAAAACAAATAAACAAATAAACAAACAAACAAAAAAACAGAAACAACACTTAAAAAAATAAGAATAATAAAATAAAATAAAATTTAGGGAGGGGGGAGGGGGTTATCTTTTTTAATCGCCAAGCATGTATTTTTAAATGTCAAGGTTATTTTTTTAACTCATCAGTCTTTTCCAACATTTAGAGTAGAAACTTCAAATCTGCAATGTGAATTTGATTAATGAGACTAAAATTCCATTACTAAAGGTCATTTACATGAGAATAGATCAAAATGAGAGTTCTATATTGCATTTCTGATGATTAATTACAGCCATTAGAGAAATTTGAGTTTTCTCACGGAAGTGAAGGCGCTACCTTGACAAAGCTCATGCGGATGGTGCACATCTTGGTGAGCTCGTACACGGCCTCGAAGCCGTGGTTGACCGACTGGGCGAGTAGCTCGGCGAACTCCTGGTTGTTGAAGATCTTGAGGCTGCAGCCGCTCGGGATCTTGCAAACGGTGGTGGGATGGAAGCCGTGGTGGTAGTTGCAGTTGCGGCTCTGCACGAAGATGCTGCTGTCGCTCAGGCACTCGGCGTACACCTCGCCTCCTACGTAATACAAGTGCACGCCTGCCAAGAAAACATCCAACTCCGTTAGAACCTCATATAAATTGTTTTATTGTGGTCGGTACCCATGGTAACACAGTGCTGGTGAGCTCTCTATTCTGATTGGTCAGAAGGCAAAGTGGCTCTGAGTTCCAGATGTGATATTAATGCACTTGTTTAAAACAAATCTGTTGTGTCTAATAAAAATCTACGATACGGTGCAGCGGTCTGTAAGGAGACCTTTATGGAAGGAGTCTCCGGCGTCATCAGGACTGATGACTTTCCGGTTTCTCTGACACACGACAAGCTGCGTTTTTTTGTGTTATTAACGTCAACAGAGAGAAAAAACAGAAAGACAGAAAGTTTATAGCTACTAAAACGTTTTACATGTAACTAGAAAAAAAGTATGTTAATAAGCAGAACTAAAATAATAAATTGACATAAATTAAGCTTTAATTTTAATATGATGGGCTTAGAACAGTACCTGAATTTGTTTGTACAATTTTATATATATATATATATATATATATATATATATATATATATATATATATATATATATATATATATAGTTATCACTAAAGCACATGCAAGCAAAAACAAGTAAAAAAGAATGAAAAAACTCTGTGCCCAGTCCGTACGTTTCTGACACCGGGACACTGTAGTATGATCCTGATGGGAATTTGTTGATCGATTGAAATCAGGCTATGCAGTAAACCTCCAGGAAGTGGAGCGAGTAACACTAATCTATATTATCAGTTTGCACGAGCTGCGTCGTGATGAACTGCATCGTCAGGTAAACCGCACGGAAAACCGCAAACGTATCCGTAACCTACACAGTACACGGTACACATCACCCCCGTTTCGTACCTTTGCCGATGTGCCTGCGTGTGTTCTCGATGGTGGAGTTGCGGTTGACGTTAGACAGCAGGCCCAGGCAGAAGCGGTTGCGATTGTTGGACGGATCGGTAAAGCCGTCCACCAGGACGCTGGTCGAGGACGCCAGGAAAGCTTCTCCGACCCGGTTATTCAACTCGTAGTACACGATGGAGCACCAGTGCTTGGGTTCTGCGTACGCCACCGAATGCACGTCTGCACACAGACACACGTCTCATTTCAGTGTATCGTATTTACACCTCAGTGCTGTTAATATCTGAATTCTGATTGGTCAGAATTCATGCCACATTTGCCACAACCTATAATTAATACTAAGTAATTGAAACATGTATTAAAAAAGCTATGATGAAATTTTAAATGTTAAATCTAACATTTATGGGAGGAGTTTTCATTGTTAGTGCTTTAGTCTTCCTGGGTAACATGACAACTTTCTTTCTTTCTTTCTTTTTTCTTTCTTTTTTGCGCACTGTATATTTTTGTATAAACTTATTATGTTATGATATTACATTTAGATTATATTCTATGAGATGTTATGTCCTTCGAGTCAGAGCTATCTGTTTTGCTGTTGCATGTTGGGGCAGCAGACTGAAGGTAGAACAAACTCATCCGTAAGGCCGGTGATGTTGTGGAGGTGGAGCTGGACTCTCCGACTGTAGCGTCAGAAAGAAGGATGTTGTCTAAGCTACTGTCCATCTCAGACAACAACTTCCACCTGCTCCATGATATCCTGGATGGATACAGGAGTACGTTTAGGTGCAACACAGAGGCCCACAGGAAATCCTTCCTGTCTGTGTCCATCAGTCTTTATAGTTCCTCTGCACAAAAAATATCTCACTGTGCAACAATATACCTTTCATTCATTCATTCATTTTCTTCCTCTTATCCGAACTACCTCGGGTCACGGGGAGCCTGTGCCTATCTCAGGCGTCATCGGGCATCAAGGCAGGATACACCCTGGACGGAGTGCCAACCCATCGCAGGGCACACACACACTCTCATTCACTCACACACTATGGACAATTTTCCAGAGATGCCAATCAATCTACCATGTATGTCTTTGGACCGGGGGAGGAAACCGGAGTACCCAGAGGAAACCCCTGAGGCACAGGGAGAACATGCAAACTCCACACACACAAGGCGGAGGCGGGAATTGAACCCCCAACCCTGGAGGTGTGATGCGAACGTGCTAACCACTAAGCCACCGTGCCCCTAACACTATACTATATAACTGTATAGTTCTTAAAAACCTAGTTGTATTTATATTTTTGTATATATTATCTGTGTATATATAAGTCTTCTTCTTCTATCTTTTTATGTAGAATTAATCAATAATTAATCCATTAAAAAATATAGATTTTATGATAATATATTGTTTGCATGTTCACTACAAATAAAAGACAATAAAGAACCTTCGATTTGATCGCTAAACGACATAAAAAATCTGCATCTTAATATGAATCCGGAGCTGAAACTGAGCTGGTGTAAATAATCCGGGCTGAAATCGAACCTAATAAGCCGCCATGTCAACATCTCCAAACTGACATTATCTGGTCATCATCTAATCAGATTATCACTGATGCAGATGATCTAATTAGGGCTCTGATCACACAGCTGTATTACGGATACACAAAAGCTATTCAGATAAACAGTCTGGTGTGCGAATAGCTTTTGTATTAGTTAATACAGCTGTGTGATCAGGGCCTTGATTAGATTAGGTACATTAGTGATTAGCTGTGTGAGCGTCTGTGGTGAATATCGGATGGACGCGTGCGTGTCCGTGTCCTGACCTTTGTCTGCCCTCGTCTCTCCTCCACCTCAAAGAGAGAGAAAGAGAGAGAGAGAGAGAGAGAGAGAGAGAGAGAGAGCTGTAGTGTGTTTATCCAGCACACGTCTCTCCTCTGTTTCCTGAGCCGGGTGGCACTGAGAGGCAGGTGTGTTTTGTCTACCCCTTTCTCATCATCGCTCTCACAATGAGGCAGATCCTACTACAGGATGCAGCTTGAGCTCGGATCCCAAAACTCTGTGACTTCCTGAACCATACAGCTTGTTTTGTTCATAGCATTTGTATATCATTCTATTGTCCAAATCAAGTTAATGGACATTTTAAAGTCGGGGATAGACACGGTTTCACTGTTCAGAAAACAAATACTAGTTGAGTTGCCTGACTCAAGTGGCACCTCGTGGTGATCGTATTTAACCAATCAATGTTCTGTCATCTGTCATATTTATTTTAGTGCTGGGCAACGATTAAATATTTTAATTGCGATTAATCGCAGCACATCTTAAATGGACATAAGCTTCTGGACATAATTTTTTTTTTTTTTACAGACTTACAAACTTTATTAAATAAAACATTAATGTTTTGTTTAGTTTGTAAAAATAAAAAAATAATTAAATAATTATATATATATATATATAGTCCAGAATCTTATGTCCATTTAAGATTTCGGTACCTTTTTCCATTTTTCTGTCCGCACCAGATATTTTCTGTTTCGTGCTGTAGCTCTCTTAGACACCCAACAAATGCTTTCATTGGTTGAGACGCATGATGACGCTCATCCCAAGCAGCCAGTAGCCTACTGATAAACATCCCACCCCTCCTGTGACCCATGGTTTGTGTTGTATTCGATTGTATTATTACAGTCTGTCTATGTGTATTCAAACGCAGTGAGCAACGGATTTTCAAAATAAAAAGTACGTTAACGCGCGATAAACTAATTGTCGGCGTTAATTAATTAATGCGTTAACACGATAAAAACGTGTTAACTTGCCCAGCCCTAATTTATTTAAATAGTGACTTGGCAAAAGCTGAACCAGGAGACACAGTGTGTACTGGGGAAGTCATGGCCTAATGGTTAGAGAGTCTGACTCCTAACCCTAAAAGGCTGTGGGTTCGAGTCTCGGGCCGGCCACGACTGAGGTGCCTTTGAGCAAGGTACCGAACCCCCCAACTGCTCCCCAAACACCACAGCATAAATGGCTGCCCACTGCTCCGTGTGTGTGTTCATGGTATGTGTGTGTTCACTGCTGTGTGTGTGCACTTTGGATGGGTTAAATGCAGAGAACAAATTCGGAGTATGGGTCACTGTACTTAGCCATATATCATGTCACTATTTCCGGAAAAGATGAAGTGGATGTGTGTAAAAAATACTATACATAAGCTTGTGTGTTTTTGTGTGTGTGTGTGTGTGTGTGTGTGTGTGTGTATACCTGTCCGGTTGTTGATCTCTGCAGGCAGGTTTGGGGCCAGCAGGTTGGTGTCCATTGGCTGGGGACAGTCCTGTGTCATTGGCTCCTCAGGGGGCATATACGCAGGTGGCGGAGTTTCTGTGAGCCGACACACAAACTTTAATCTGAGATTTAAGTCGCGATCGCGGGTCAGTCTTAGTAACAGGATATGTTGTTATTGGTAAACAATCAACTCTGAAGTGGGTACAGTGACTGACAATGTTGTCCTAGAACTGCGCTCGTCTTAAACCGCTGTGTGTAGCTATAACTATCGTCACAGCTTATTGAGAACTGACACTGGATCCTGTAAATCTTTACTAAACATCGCGTCATAAAATGTCCCTGTTTAAGTTGTTACTACAGAAACGTATACAAATCTAAAAGCAACCTGTTAAGAATATCCATATACTTCCGTACCAGCTTCTGAATCTCGCTGTAAAAGAGCACAATGATGCATGTTAGCGTTTGTAACTGCCTCATCAGTCTTACCTGGCATCTGGAAGGGACTGCTGGGCTCAGAGCTGCCAGGTGAGTGTGGAAAGGTGGTGTTGGTGGTGGTGGTGGTTGTGGTGCTCGCCGTGCCGCTGTTGGGCGAGCCTGGGTAGCTGTTGGAGGGTGAGTTGGGGCCGAACGGTATGCTGTTGCCCGGCTGCTGGGTGAACGATTCCGGGTATTTAATGTTGTGGGGCATGTGTGGCTCCGTCTGGTGCAGCGGGTTGCGAAAGCGTGGCAGCATGGACAGCTTGGCATTAAACTCGCTGTTTCGAGGCACCAGGACCGGTGGCAGAACTGTGAGAAATGAGATACACTCATAATAACTTAATCAGATCAGAAAGAGAAAGTGTGAAAATACAAAGATGATGGCAACCGACACGGCTACACTCGGAACGTCGTACCCTGGTGTCACGGTATATTGTGGACGTAACGTGCATCTCTTTAAATATTCTAGATATTTAAAGTAGCATCAGCATAAGCTTGAAAGAAGTAATAAATAAACTGTTTCTTTAGTTTTTAAAAGCTACTAAAAGTTAGGATCAATCCCAGGATATATGTCTATTGCTTTGAGTTACTTATTTCATAGTAGTTAAAAGAAAAATGTGACGTTTCATGTGACCTAAATCGGGTTTAAATCAGGTCCCAGTATTTAACAAAGAAATGGCAGTGTGACTTCTTCAGTAAGTACTATATCATGTATACCTCGTGGCTTCCTTCATTTACACCTAGAAGCAATTTAATAGAGCTAGACTTTTTCACCCGTAACGAGACGCCGTACAGATATATACACGTACCGTGGCTATTATCTGTTATCAATGATCTGCTATGATGACCTGCTGAGACCCCACGAAGGTAAAATCATGATAATTATTTTCATTAATAAGCACAATTCTGTCTTCAAACGGGATGCACTTATTTCCAGGGATTTCAGAACATCGCAACAGATATTGCGTCATCGGGTGGGCGTGGCCTATTTGATAATCTAACCCTAACCCTAACCGTAGTTTTTGGTTGTTTATTTGTTCTCTAAAATCGCTTAACTGTAAGATAATAAATCATAATAGATATAAAATATAAAATCTACCTGTATGAGACTTTTTATCCATCGTAGGTACACTTTTTTTTTTTTTGAAACAGGGCGTTTTTCCAAGACCTCCGGAAACACGCCCACTTTACGTCGTGCTAACGAAACCCCTGGAATTTAGTGAATGCTGTCTATATGCTTACACTATATTATGTTTATTGAACGGATTCTATAAATTTAATACCTGCTTTAAGGCGATGTAATAATTGTTGAAGCTTTTTTAGGCCACAGTGAATCTCAGAGTTGCTGAAGGAATCGATTTGAATAGACACCGCTGTGTATTCTGCTTTTTTGCATTGGAAATGACCAAAATTTTCATATTCTAATGCAGGGAACTGCTCATGCAAAATACACACATATACACATACATGTGTAATGTATACAAAATGTATGTATCTATACATAATGATATATTTGCACAACTAATATTGTGTCTATTATGATTATGGTTCATTTATATGGACCCTTATTTCATCCCTTATCGAGGATGAAAGGAGGAGAGAGGAGAGTGTATAAGACAGGTGCTGAGGGAGTGTGTGTGCGGCAGGCCTCCGTTCCTTCCTGCTATTGTGCGAGCCGTCGAAAGGACTTCCTGCTGCACTTTTCCTCTGCGTGGCAACATGTTTGCTGCCTGCGCACGCGCTTAACACACACACACACACTCTCACACACTCGACAGAACAAAGCCCCCATTCTCTGTCTAAATGGAATTTCCTGCTCTTTCTCTCTCTCTTTCTCAACACACACACACACACACACACACACACACACACACACACACACACACACACACACACACACATACTGTGGACAGCTGTTCCTGTACTGTCAGCTGACCCTCTTCTGCTAAACCAACAGAAAGAGGGCCGTGTGTTTCGAGTCTGAGCAGTAATCGAGGACGTTTTTTTTGCTTTGACAGACGACACACACACGTGCGCACACACACACACACACACACACACTATTGCTAGTCTTTGTTTTGAAGTATTAATGTGAAAGTAAAAGCCAAGCACCTGGTCCAGCTGGTCCTGGTGGTGGACGTAGGATAGAAACCTGTCTGAATCTTATAGTGTTTTGCCAGTGAGAACGAGTCATTTAGCCAGTAATGTTATACAGTCAAGTTTAAAGGTATTTACACAAAGATACCTGCTTAATATATCTTTCCCAAAACAGTTCATGCTCAAATGTTGCCAGATCTTTCTGGAATAGATGATAGATGGTATACTATCCGTACGTTTCATATAGATACTGTGAAGATAGTAAGCTAGCGCTCACCTGGGCTATCCACCCTTTTATAGTGGTATGGGTTGATGCACACGTCCTTCTGCTTGGATCCGAAAGGAAACTGGCAGCACTCGAGTGCTTTGAGCTCGTGGTGCGACTGCAGGTCAGGCCAGCGCCACACGCGGCAGTAGATGACATGCGGTAACCCTTTACGATGCGACACCTGCAGTCGTCCGTCCAGCGAGCGCGGGATGGTCACGCAGCTGCTGGGCTGGCCGGGGCAGCTGAGTGCGCGTTCCAGCTCCTCCATGGCGCCCTTCTTCTTCTTCAGCTTCTTGACGAGCGCGTCCACAGCCTTCTCGGCCCACTTCTCCTCTTCGTCGCCCTGCTTCCAGCCCAGCAGCCGCTTCACCGCTGGGCTGGTGAAGGAAAACAGCGACGTGACGTTCATCCTGCGTTGTGTCCCAGGCCCTGGCTGGTTTCTTGGTTTTTTGTTTTTTTTCTTTTACGGAAGAGATACCTCGGAAAGGCTTCGCACAAACGCAAACACCGGCAGAGCAGGAAACGGTGCCAATAACAGACACGGATATCCAGCTGACCTGCGAAGAGAAAAAGATTTGCTCATTATTATAATGCGTCAGTGTGAGATTCTCCCACGAGGAGACCGTCGACACAATGCCAGACCTACAGGAGAATCAAATGGCTGCACATCCTTGACCTTATGGTGTGACATCACTCCCTCACACATCACTGCTTCTGGGAATCAGAGTCACAATGCGCAGCTTTCCAGTACGTCCAGTCAACACCGCATTCTCAAAATGGTTTCCGGTACGGCCGAGCGTTCACACAGTGATCTCGGATATCACCGGTGGCACATATCCGTCAGTGATGCTGAATGGCTTTGAATATCCTCCTGAGTCACTGCCGGCTTCCTCTATAGAGTTACACAGCTATATGTCAAAGATGTCCAATTTATTTTTCAGCCATTTTTTTTCCAGCATGCTCACAAGGCCTACCCAAAAGACAACAGCGCATCTAACACATTTAAGAGCTTCTGCCCTTGACATCGGGAAAGGAAATGCTGCTTGGATGAGGATGAAAGTGGCCATTCGGTGAGACCCAAAGGCAGCAACTTAGCAGCAGGAGAAAGATTACAGAGGGTTAGAGACGACGCAGAAAACACGAGTTCATGCTTGTTTTGAAATTATATATAAGTAAATATATAAGTAAATAACGTTTAAAGCTTCGATGTGGTCGGGGATCGAAAGGAATCCAAATAGAGAGCTGAGAAAAATATAAAGTGTAAAACTGATCGAGGCCTTTTCTTCCAACTATAAAATTTATCTATCTCTTATTTATTTGAAGTCTAGTGAGAATGTGATTCGGCTCTGAATCTAATTTAACCGACTCAGCTGAATGAAAGTGATCTAATGATGCTGAGCCGAAGGACCGAGCTGTAGTAGTGCCGAAAATAACAAGGTGTTCTGGAGACACACTTTTTTTTTTTTTTTACATAACTCCTGTTTTGCTCAGTAGAAGTGAT
>NC_062521.1:26001273-26178773 GCF_022655615.1 Tachysurus fulvidraco | reverse complement strand
GTCTAATAAGACTGTGGCTTTTTTTTTTAGCCACAAACCGCTACATTTGGTGGAAAACTAAAATCAGCCCCATAGTGAAGCATGGTGGTGGTAGTATCATATCACAGTTCTCATCGGCATGAACCTGGAAAGCAGGTAGGGTTGAAAGCCAGATAAACAAGAGCCAGATATTGCCAAATTCTTGAGGAAAACCTGATCCGGTTTCCCAAAGAACCTGTGACTTCTGACGACCTCAGACAGGTATCTGAATGTTTCTATCCGATCAGAGAGTGTGAAATATTTTACCAAGATGAACTTTCAAAGAAATCAGGCTCCGGATCATTACAGCTGATAGAAACACAGAAGACTCGCTCACCTTATTTTGTTTTTAAAGACAGCTTACAGTGCTTACTGTTTTACATCCTCTACAGGTGCCACTTAGTCATTTTATTTCTATCCAAATGATCCATGCTGGTGTTTTCCTTCCTCTACCGCTGAGAATCTTCCATCCCAAAATACCTAATGTTTTTGCAGCAGGCAAACTCGAGGCCACACGTCAGAGACACCTGTATAAACTGAAGCTGAATAGGATGCGCAGATTTCTCAATATACGACTGGTTGCGTTTCTGAGCTAGAGACAAGTCTGAAATCTCAAGGACATGTTCTTTCGTTTTATAAGGAAAATCTTTTAACCCAGGCACCAATGATGCTAATTACTTCGATTTATTATTATTTAATTATTATTCTGCTTTCATGCTCCAACAACATGTAAAAGTAAAGAGACAATTATTAATACAGATGAAAATGTAACTAGTACCTCGTTAAATTAAAGCAACTATTAACTACTTTGTAACTGCTCTTGCTAGACTTTCCATTGTTTCTTTTCATTTATCCATAATGAACGATTATATACCATATATAGGCATTTCCTGTTAACTATTACCATATATGAACAATTCATGTTAACTTTTACCATATATGGACATTTCAAGGTTAACTATTACCATATATGGAAAATTCATGTTAACTATGACCATATATGGACATTTCCTGTTAACTATTTTTTGTGATTCTACTGGTTATTGAGTTTTTAAAAGAAGCTTTTCTCTACTACATCCAGACGCTGGTTCATGCATTTTAAAGACGTTAATATAGCGTGTGCCATCGTACACCTTCATGCATAAGGAAGAATTTCATCTATACATCGATGAAAAATGTTCGTAAACCAAATCTGCAAAATGGCGAAAACGAAATGTAAACATGAACTCGTCATTCATGGACATATATTTTGAACAAATAAATTCAATAGAAATTCAATATCCTGATAAATTTGCTATTAAAAAGCCTGACTATTGTTAAATATGTTTAAAAAAAAGCAACAAAAAAAAAGTAAAATAAAAAAAGATAGATTGAATGAAAGAAAAATTTTGCTATTACTATATGCACATTTTTGGAGTTTAAATAGATTTAAACTCAATGCATCTTTTGGAAAATATTTTAATTAATAATATTATTGTGATAAACTATGGCACGTTTCTGAGCAGTCCTAGATTATTTTTCCTTTTTTTATAGATAAAATTAAAGTATAATCGAACTCAAGAGTTTTGTAGTAGTTTATTAGAATTTGACTTATAAATCGTATAAAAATATCCACATAATCATGCTAATATTTCTGACAAAAATACTAAAAAGAATATAATAAATAAATGTATATGAACATTGTTGCTATGAGTAAACACCTCTTTCAGACACCAGCATGGCTAATGAAAGCTTCAATATTGTATTCTGAAGTAAAACCTGACATCTTTGTGAACTTCTGCCTTCCAGACTGACAGTAAGGGAAAAAAACGCCATCATCTGCAAAGTCCTTATGCTAGTTCCTCATATTTAGAGCGTGACTAAGTGGAAAAAAAATGTTCCCCACACCTATGCTAGCTGTGCTGTTACACATTTATCTACAGCAGGCTTTCTCTCAAGGTCTAAAACCCAGCTTTGCTTTGAACAAACATCCATCCAGGTGTTATTCTGAAGAAAACCTCACTGGTGTGGGATGGAAAAACTCAGAAAACACAATTCTAGCCCAAACACTGCTCTGAGTTCTTACTCACACACAGCAGGTGGACTGTGTTCACGGTCATCGTCTCGCCATTCCACGTCTTTCGCCAGCCGCCTCACTCGAACTGTCCAGATCACATGACTGAGCTTAACATCTGACCTGTGGGACTGACGCACGGTTCTATTCAAACGTTTTGACCTTCTTTCAATCCAAAACTTTGAAACCTCTGGTGTGACCACATCTTCAATTGTGAGGTCGATACACTGAATATTGACTATCTGCCACAGACAGACACAGAGAAAGAGAGAGAGAAGAGTGAGAGAGAGAGTGAGAAGAGAGAGAAAAGAGAGAGATAGAGTAAGAGAGAGAGAGGGAGAGAGAGAAGAGAGAGGGTAATAGAGAGAGAGAGAGAGAGAGAGAGAGACACAGAGAGAGATAGGGAGAGAAGAGAGAAAAAGAGAGAGAGGAAGAGAAAGACACACAGAGAGAGAGAAAGAGAGAAGAAAGAGAAAAAAGAGAGATATAGAGTAAGAGAGAGAGAAGAGATCCAAATACGCCTTACACCTGTGCACACATGGAGGGCAAACTTTCAGGACGGTAAATTTACAGTCACCTGTGGTATGCAGTCAGACAGACAGAGAGAGAGAGAGAGAGAGAGAGAGAGAGAGAGAGAGAGAGAGAGAGAGAGAGAGAGAGAATGGGTCCTCTGCCAATTTGGATATAACTGGGTTCAAATGTGGTCAAACGCACAAAATAAATTTTATTTAACACTGAGCTTCATTATTTATGCCTACTTCTATTGATTTATATATATATATATATATATATATATATATATATATATATATAAAGAATACAGCAACTTCATTAAAGGTCCATCTCTCTTAAACAATAAAAAAAGTTCTTCTGAAAACGATTTATATAAACCAATAAAATGAAATACAGCGACATCATAGTCACATGGAACCAATGAAAAGTAATTAAATACAAAAAACATTCATGACTAATCCTCAACACCAGGGGGTTGATGAGCTTCCCTGATGTGTATTTTCTTTTAATTCTTTTATATTTTGATGCGAATGCTACGAGACGTTTGCAAATCGAGTTTGGAATTCAAAGTCTGTTGCTATAGAAACGATACAGAAAATGAATCGACACGTTGTGACTGATCGGAATCGAGAGACCGCAGCACTGTGTGTTAAACAGAAGTCGAATCTCTTTTTTCTGTTCTGTGACTGAATCAAAGGGAGAGAAAAAAAACAACACTGAAAATCTGAAAAATATCGTGATATAATTTTTTGCGCCTATTTCACGGTATATTTTATTTACCCGACCACAGTGACGTCAGGAATACAAATTTTCCCAGAATTCCCTTCTAATTGTACCGTTTAAGTATTTATCCTCATTCAATATTACCTTAACAGAATTCCCTGCACTAAAATACCTTGGGTGCTGTATTTCCCCCATGCATTTGTATGATGAGTTATTTTTACAAAGGGTTTATATTATAGTTAATTATATGAACCAAAAAAAAGGTGCATGTTATAAAAACATTAAATAACACTCCTTTGTAGATATTAGTGACATTAATCTCGGCTGTGTCGCTGTCAGTATAAACGATCCTCTTGTTGGCAATAAGGTCAGCGTTAGAGAGCAACAGAGAACGATCCTCCGACATCATCGGGCTGTTTTAATGCTTGTAATCCATTTAAGATGCAGTAATGCGCTGGTTTTATTGTATGAATTTAAAAAAGAAGATAACTTATACCCATAAAGAGCAAACCCTGATGGGACGATTGATAGAGAATGGTATATCTGCCACAGAGCGAGCGTCCAGTTGAAGGATTACACAATTGAGCTGAAACGGCGTTCTCGGATGCAGTAAAAGCCTGATAATCGCGGCCGACGCGCTCGGAGCCTGAGTGCATGTAAATATTAGCGCTGTGTAGAAACCCGGGCTAATGTGGCACCCATCACACGCCTCCGCTCAGCCCGACCCGCTGCATCATCTCCATGTATCATTTTGCACCGCTTCAGTGCCGTTAATCAATTTAGGAGGCAGTAATGATGCTCTCTCTGCCCTCTCCCGGGACTCGGCATTATGAAGAACGTACATTATTCATCAAAGCCTGGAACCTCCATTAGGCCTGGACTGGGATGTATATAAAAATAAATAAAGAAAGAAAGAAAGAAAGAAAGAAAGAAAGAAAGAAAGAAAGAAAGAAAGAAAGCAAAGATGGACAAACAGAACACAGACGGAGGAATCGGCGCATGCCTACACATCGGCGTCTTAGTAAATTTACTCTCATGAACGTGTGGAATGAAGAGAACGACAGAACGAGGAGCTCTGAGCCAGGACACGTCTGATCCAAATACGCCTTGTGCCTGTGCACACATGGAGGGCAAACTTTCAGGACGGTAAATTTACACACGTCACCTGTGGTATGCAGTCAGACAGACAGAGAGAGAGAGAGAGAGAGAGAGAGAGAGAGAGAGAGAGAGAGAGAGAGAGAGAGAGGGAGAGAGAGAGGGAGAGAGAGAGGGCAAGGGGTGGGGTAGACAAGGAGGATCTTCCCAAAAATCCCACAGAGGTCTGAAGCAGATTTCTAAACAATAAACTGATGTACAGATTGTTTCTTCATTTTTATAAGATAATATTTTATATTCTTTAACAAAAGTAAACCGTTTTTTATTTTTTTCCCCTTTCAGTGTTAAAAATAAAAGTATTTATTTCCTTAAATAAAAAAATATAGATTTTTGATTTTGCTCTCTACCTCTACAGATGTTTACCGATATTAATAACACACTTGTTTAATTCGGGCTTTCGGGTGTTCTATTATTTTTTACATAGAAATGACATTCTGCTGAAGCTGCTGAAAGTTTTAGGGCAAACTATTAGGCAATTGTATATTTTAAAATAAAACAAAAAAAAATAAAAGTTATGTTTTTGAACAGAAGATTATGAAAATAAAAAAAAGGAAAATTGGTACAAAAATTCTAAAAATTGCTCATTCTGTGTTTTAATATTTTATATGTAAAATGTACTGTAAACTATTAGATTAATAATAATTTAAAATAAATTATAAAAATAATAATAATAGTTTATTAATTATAATTATTCATAATTTATTAATAATAATAATAAAAGTTATAAGGTTTTTTTTTAGCAAAACAGTAACGTGTAAAACAGAAAAGAAAAAAAACTTTTATCAGAATATAAACATCTCTGATACATGATATCTAGGGCGTAAATATGAGTTTGTCTTATTAAATATTATTTAGATGTCATGGGTGTTAAGGAGATTTTACACCAAAGTATGAGTTCAGACGAATTTCAGTTATGTGATAATGACTAAAAAAGAAAAATAAATAAATTGATATATATTAAAGTCCAGAGTATTGAGCAAATGTTAGTTTGCTAGACACATTTAAAAAGAATCTCTATCTATCTCTATCTCTATATAAAAATCTATTGATACACATACAACGTATCAGTAGCTACAAGTAACTAACAAGTTAAGAATAAAAAAGTATATTGTAAATAAATAAATGAATAAAAAACGACAGTATTGAACCCCTGCAACAAATATTTTTACCATCCAAAACAGAGACAGCAGTTAAACTGATTCTAAAATAACCACTTTTTCTATTTATCACTGAAGTTTTAGACCCAGTGCAGATACGACAAACCGTTCTCTCTCACTTCCATTAGCAGGAGATGAATAAAGCGATGGTGTGATTGCCCTTAAACCTTTCACGCTGCTGTTGTTTATGTATTTTATTTCTAGTCTACTTAATGATAGGATAAATACATCGTGGTGATCGGTAAACGTGCCGGAAAAAGAAAGAAAGAAATATTGCGTTAAGATAAAACACAAAAACAATAAGCGGATTTATGACCTTGTGAGCTGCCACACAAACATCACGCATGCCATGACTGCCCTGTAACACACACACACACACACACACACACACACACGCTAAAAACACTGTCGTTTAAGTAACTCCTGTTCTGTAAACATATAAGGAGTTAGTTCTGGTGTTAAAAGACCCATCACAGCTGACTCTCCTTTCCAAATCTGACATAAAATGGAGAAGTGAAAGGGTTTTAGCACCAAACTAAAACAGACAAGGACGAATTCCTGTCCTCTGAGTAATCTGATATGTCATCTTCACTGATGTCAGGCACACAGGCTTCGGTCTATCAGCTCCTGCATCCACGCTGCAATGATGCCTTAATCACTGACAAGTGTATAATAACCATAATGGAGGAAACACATACACACACACACACACACACACACACACACACACACACACACACACACATACACAGAGAGAAGAAATCAACATTCACAGCATGTATGGGATATGACACAGAGCCTGAAAAAGCTATAAAGAAATGTGAAAATAAGTTCTGACATAAACAATTAATAAAAATAATGGAAATGCATGAAGAAAATGTTATTAGAAATAAAAATGCAATTCAATCTAAGAAGGAAAAGTGCAAAAAATAACTGTTTAAGGATAGAAAACAGTGCAAAAATGTCTTAATTTACAGTAGATCAGATAAAACTCCATGCACTCCATCATCATCATCATCATCATCATCATCATCATCATCCCCCATCATCTAGAGTCCTTTCTGCTGTTCAGAGTTTCATCACTTTACAACCTCTAACTTTAACACTACAGGGCGCGCGTGCAGCCCGTTTATAGCCCGGTTTGTCTCACAGTTTAGCGTCTAAACCCGTAAACGGAGTCCACGTTTCGTTCTCATTCGCGAATTCGAGACAAAACACTCGTCGGTTGTGTTGTTTTTCTGAATAAAAATAAAGTTTACTGTACCTCCTGCGCCTCCTCCCTGAGCACGAAGCGTTCATCCGAACCGACCGGATCTGCTTTCGCCTGGCGTCAGTGTGTCGCGGGACGCTTCACTCCTCCGCGCAAGCACCGCGTATCACTGCGCGAGGGAAAGCTAGAGCCTAGCATTAAAAGGAGAAATTCATGTTTTATTGATTACTATTAAAAACTCTAATAATTATAAAAATATATTTGGTTAAAATGTTTTGTTTTTTCAACATTTCAACATCAACATTTATAACAATTATTATTATTATTATTATTATTATTATTATTATTATTATTATTATTAGTAGTAGTAGTAGTAGTAGTAGTAGTAGTAGTAGTAGTATTTTTATTATTATTGTTGCTGTTGTTATTATTATTATTACTATTACTATTATTATTATTATTAGTAGTAGTAGTAGTAGTAGTATTTTTATTATTATTGTTGCTGTTATTATTATTATTACTAATAATAATACTAATTAAAATATAAAATGACAATTATATAATCAATAAATGAACAACTGTCAAAGGATACCAAATTTTAATGCAAGTACACTAATAAATGTGTAATAACATGATTTAACAATATTATATCTGAAATATATTTTTAATTATTTCATTATTTCAAAGGCACACTTCAAGTTACTACATCAATAAATACTACATTATAAATTATATATATATATATATATATATATATATATATATATGTGTGTGTGTGTGTGTGTGTGTGTGTGTGTGTGTGTGTGTGTGTGTGTGTGTGTGTGTGTGTGTCTGTTTAAACACTTATTGCATATAGTTTGTTATTTGTTTATTAATGTCTAATCTGATTATGCAATCTCAGTTCTAATCATCTGTATATAATATAGTATATAATAATAGTAAATACTATTACTACTACTATTACTACTACTACTACTACTACTACTACTACTACTACTACTACTACTACTAATAATAATAATAATAATAATAATAATAATAATAATAATAATAATGATAATAATAATAATAATAATAATAATAATAATAATAATAATAATAATAATAATAATAATAATAATAATAATAATAATAATAGTGAAAGCACACAGTGACTGGTTAGATGCATTATAAACACAACACATATGATGAACATGATCTGGAAGGTAAGTGAAAATGGAAAGACAGCAGAAGATGATCTCTCAGGTTCATTAGTTATTCTGCTGCCAAAGTGAGAAGATGGGAAGCAATTAGCAGAGAAATGCACAGCTTTGGCTTATGAGAAGTGATTGTTATTGCTGCTGGTGTTATTATGTAAAACACATACATGAGAAAGTTCATGATCTTCTGCAAATAATGTAAACATGATGTGATTTATGATTATAATTATATACGGTCATTTACACTTAATTTAAATTTGTAAGCTGACCAACAGGGCTCCGTTTTCACAAAGCTTTACTCATTTAAATTGTATTATAGTTTAAAATCCAGAGCTAAATAATAGCCAGAGGGACTAGTTTACCATTCAAGCGCCTCCGGCGGAGGGATACATGAGAAAAGCAGGGGAACTGCGAGGGCGGCTGACGTCACGCGGTTGGCGACAGTAAGTCTGAGGCTCCGTCCAGAAGCCTGTGTACTAGCGCACTAAAGAGTGTGTAAGAATAGTACAGTAGACCGTGCGGGTTACAGCGGGGACCAGGCTTTAGGCTATAGTGCACTATCTATTAGGGTAGTATGCGGGGGCTGTAATGTGAACGTGAAATCTTGGAAAACACCGCGAGTTGGAAGTGTGTGTGTGTGTGTGTGTGTGTGTGTGTGTGTGTGTGTGTGTGTGTGTGTGTGTGTGTGTGTGTGTGTGTGTGTGTGTGTGTGTGTGTGTGTGTGTGTATGAGAGAGAGCGAGAGTAAGAGAGAGAGAGAGAGAGAGAGAGAAACAGACACAGAGAGAGACTAAAAGATTCATTATTCATTTTGTGCAGAGATCCACATCAGCATATCACCAAAAACTCATTTTTGTAAGATTTGTAAAATCCTGCAATTAAAAGAAATATAACCATAAATAAAACAACAACAATAATAATAAACAATAATAATAATAATAATAATTGTAATTTTTATTATGCCTACTATTTCCATAGGTGTTATTATTATTATTATTATTATTATTATTATTATTATTAGTAGTAGTAGTAGTAGTAGTAGTAGTAGTAGTAGTAGTACAGGCCGGTACAAGTAGAAACAAGCTGGTCCACCAGTCCCTCATTTGCATGCCATGTTCATAGACACGCCCTAATATACTCACATATAAATTCTTTGGTATCTGCTTCATCCTGATGAGAGTCAAAGTGTATCCGGGGCTTAATCCCAGGAACACCAAGTGGGAGAAATTCCCACATTCAGGGTAACACACACACATTCATACATACGAGCTCACCACAGACACTAACCCCTAAACACTAATCACAGGATGAAACCCTGGGCCCAGGAGTTGAGAGGCGACATCGTGCTACTGTGCTCCATCTCAAATACAATACATTTTAACCAATTTTGAATTCTTTGGAAGAGAGCTCACTTTTTCCACTGAGACGTCACGGATCATACCTTTTAAAACACACTAGCTCCTCAAAAATGTTGGAAAAAAGTTTTATAACATATTCCAGTTAATCCACACACATACTTTTCCTTACGATGCAATATGACATTAACCAGTTTACCGTCACAGCCCTATTTCAGACCCCGGCAACAACGGGTTTCGTTTTGTGCCGACTGAGAATTTTGGCGAAGTGTCAGAGTTTTCAGTAATGCTAAACATGGCGGCCTAGCATCAGCCAGCTCACGTTACACAGCACAGCACAGAGCCAACAATCCCATCTACAAATAATATCTAGAGTAATTTTTAAATGCTGTCTCCAAGGCCTTTTTTTAAATTCAGGCTTCATAGGGCACTGACTAATGAAACCATAAATCAGTTCTTCTGAATGGAAATGCTGAATTCATCACTTATATTCTATGAACTGAAAAGAGTTTAATTTTTTTTTTTTTTTTTTGCATGGAATATTCACAAGCTCGCAAAATAGCAGTGTTTCTAAAGTAACAACATACACAGGGATTCATATAAACCACATTAATACATTAATGAAGGAGTCTTCAGTGTCAACAGATTCTAATAGCAGGTAAAGCTCCTCACTACTAAAGTGTAACCAACTGAGTCTTACAGTATTAACATCGAGAACTTTAAGAAAGAGAAAAACAGAGAGGATACAATGAAGGGAACAATACAAAATAATTCATTTTTGGAGGTTCCATGATATTAAAAGTAACTATTAATGGATAAAAAATGGATTATCTGTTGTTTCTTTAATAAATAAAACATTTTAAAGGCAAATCTATCTATCTATCTATCTATCTATCTATCTATCTATCTATCTATCTATCTATCTATCTATCTATCTATCTATCTATCTATCTATCTATCTATCTATCTATCTATCTGTCTGTCTGTCTGTCTGTCTGTCTGTCTGTCTGTCAATGGTTTTGTTTGGTGTGCGTTTTACATGTGGTGAGTTAGCCTAGTGATTACGACACTGTGGTTTCCTCTCTTTGATTCATTAACAGTTTTGATGATTGACATGTGTCCTAAACTGTGATATTTGGACACAGGGGTGTGCAGGGGTGTGTAAAACAAGCCTCGCCCTGAGACCCGACATCCTTCTGTTAACACGCAGTTGGCTCTCCCACCCCGGAGGAGGTGGTCTGTCCCTCTGTGTCCCTCTAAACAGAGGAGGTGTGTAATGTGGCTTTGTGCAGCTGATGACTGGAACAGCTGCTGTGTTTCCTTAAGTCCAAGACTATGCTATCAAACGTGTGCATATAGAAGTCTGATATTTATTTAAGTGCAATCTTTCTGCCTGATATCTTGAGCAAATAAAATAAACAAAAGATTGGTGTGATGCAACCTGACGCAAGAAAACGTCACTGTTACCATAATGGAGGTGATCATTTTCCAATAACAACACAGCCCTGAATGTTTTATTCCTTATTTTCCCAATTCCAATGATTGTTTTAGGTTTTTAAATAAAAAAAAAAAAAAAAGAAAAAATCATACCTGGAATTAGTAACAATTTTTACCCAAATGGCTTTAATTTAATTCAATTCAATTCAATTTATTTGTAAAGTGCTTTTAACAATTGGCAGAAGTACAGAAACCTAGCATAAAAATTATTATCTCTATCATTTATCTCTAATGATCAAGCTTGAGGTGACGGTGGTGAGGAAAAACTCCCTGAGATGATATGAGAAAGAAACCTTGAGAGGAACCAGACTCAGAAGGGAACCTCATCCTCATTTGGTTGACACTGGACAGGAAATAATGTCAATGTAAATAATGTCATTTCTTTAACAGTTTGTAGTGGAGTGGAATTATCGAGTGCAACCAAGAGCTCCTGGGGAAATAACATGTCAGAGTAATTTCGGAGTTTATTACAGATTTCGAAGTCTTCAAATGTTCACTGATGATGACCTGAGCACAAAGCTGACCAACACAATGGCAGTTTAAAGTCAGTGTAAAAGTCTCCAAGTGGTTCTATCCTCAGTACCTCAGTAATCTCAGGGGTCACGGGTTGTGCATGCTGATATATCCCAGGAGAGTGCACCAACAACAACAACAACAACACACACACACACACACACACACACACACACACACACACACACACACACACACACACACACAAAACACACACACACACACACACACACACACACACACACACACACACACACACACACACACACACACACACACACACCCTTATTTATTCACATACATACAGTATACACACAGTATATACACACATTTTTCTGTACAAATGCAAAAAACGCACACACTCAATCACTCACACACACACACACTCACTCACACACACACACACACACACACACACACACACACACACACACACACACACACACACACACACACACACACTTTTCTGAGATTTAGATTTATCATCCTGCTTGTAACACTAGTAAGATGATGTCAGGTTCGCTAAGGCCATTTGCTGAAGCTGTTAATGGGTCATTAACAGATCTAAAAGAGACCAAAAAGACAAATGGGCATAAAAAAAGGACCTAGAAATGGCATGAAATTGGAACAATAAGAAGCAAATAATTAACTGAGATATCAAATTCATTGTAACTAAATCAGATATCCAATAAAACTGCTGTGAATTAGTGTCCTTTGATACGGTACTGTATAACATGCCACAAATTAAAGAGTAATCTGTTAAATTACGTACTATACCTGCTAAAATAATATACGATGTAGTATACAGTGCACTCAGAAAGTATTCAACTTAAAATTCTTTAAACTATCTTCTTATATGGAAGAAATTTGGAATAACCTGAAATCGTCCTAGAAGTAGAGCCCAGCCTTGGTATGAGAGGTGACCGAGAACCCGATGGTCACTCTGGTTGTGCTCCAGAGATGATGTGTGGAGATAGGAGAAACATGCAGACGGTCAGTCATCACTGCATCACAAAACTGATCTTCAGGTAAAGTGGCCAGTGACTGAAGCCTCTCTTTGGTGCAACACATTAAAACCCACTCTGTATTTTCTCCATAACAGCTAAAGTCTTTCAGACTCTCTGATCAATTATTACACTTCAATTCCAAGCATTATGTCTGGATGAAACCAGGCACTGCTCATCACCTGCACCATACGATCCCATGATGATGAAGCATGCTGGTGGTAGCATCAATGTATTCATCAGCAGCATGGACTGGGGCACTGATCGGTGTAAAAAGAAAACTGAAAACAAAGATCTCCTTAATGAAGACCTGCTCCAGAGCTCTCAGTAGTTTAAAGGTTCACCTTCAGGACAATAATCCTGAGTACCCAGTATGTTCGTTTTTGAGTGGCCTAGCCAGAGCCTAGACTTGAACCCAGTCCAAAATCTTTGCAGAGCCTCGAAAAGAACCTATTAACATTACAGAACTTGTGAGGATCTGCAGAGAAAAAGCTTTTGCACAGCTTGTCACATCATACTCTACCTAATCACTGCAAAAGGTGTTTCAACTAAGTGCGATAAAAGTTAGAGATCTACTGTAAATACTTATGTCAATATGATTTTTCAGGTAGTTTGGCTTACAACTCCAGGGTTAGGGGATCAATTCCCACTTCTGCTCTGCGTGTGTGAAGTTTAAATGTTTCCCCCATGCCAGGCATTTCCTCTGGGTATTTTGACTTCTCCCCCCCAGTCCAAAGATATGTGTTGCATGCTGATTATCTCTAAATCTGTAGTGTGTGAGTGTGTGTGCCTTGCGAAAGCCTGGCATCCTGTCCAGCTTGTACCCTGCATTGTGCCCCAGAGTATCCTGGGATAAACTCCAGGTTCCCAGTAGGATACACGGTGTTAGATACCGGATGAAATGATAAATCTTAACGCTATTTTTTTTTTTTTTTTGGTTTCAAAAATAAAGAATCAGTTCTAGCTAAATGTTATATCCAGTATTTAAATCACATCTTCTCCAAAGATTTCTGGAAATCAGTGTGTGGACTGAAGTCATGATAATGTACTCACAGATGTTCCTCTAACGCAACACACTGAGGTCATTTCTCATGAGATGTGTGTGTGTGTGTGTGTGTGTGTGTGTGTGTGTGTGTGTGTGTGTGTGTGTGTGTGTATGTGTAAGAGTGGGGGAGGTATCCATCTGGAGATATTGTAAGAGATACAACACTGACATCACCCTTTTCCTGTAGAGTAATAGAAACACAGTTTCAATAATGGCAAGTTTCCCATGACTGATTGTGTTTTCTTACAAAGAGAGATGATAGATCACCATTTATAAATAAACCATTACATAACTCCAGGAGAATACACAAAGCTCACAGGTGTGTACGATTACCATCACAAAGGGGTTATTAGAGAAACTTGTGAGAAACAAGATGAAGCGGAGGAATAAACCCTTATCTAAAAATAACAAGGATAAAAATAAAAGATAACGACCGCAGGCTGACATGAACACCTTATTATTTCCATAGTAACGTCAAATTCACTGGAACTTGTATGGTGGCTGATCCATTTAAACGGATAACAGGGAAGTTCGTTTATGGAAGGAATCAGAGCTATTGGACATTGGAAATTGTTCATAAGGGAGGATTGTGGGGTTTTCTGAGAGAAAAAGACTGTTTACAGCTGCTAAAGCATAACCTATAATAAAAATAATTCCTATGTAAGGAAAAAACGTAAAAATTGTAATATATTTTTAAAGACTATTTTAAACTTTAAGTTTTACTTTAAGAAGATTAAAGCACCAGTTCAGGATGTGCACCACTTCCCATCAGGTTACGATACACCACCTCGTCGCTGATTATTTTCCAAGAAGAGCAATCCACCATAAAAGTTTTATTCCATAAGTAATATTTCGATCCGGTATCTAAAGACGTACAAATACATACGGTAGATAAAAATGCTTTGCACTGCCATACTGTACTGAAAAATGTATCGGTTTGAAGATATATAAAATTGATATAAATATAATAGAATTATAATAATATAAATTACATTATACTGATTAATTTTTGTTGTTTATATAATTTATGTCAATTTTTTTAAAACTAGATTTCATACACATACTGAATTAGAATTTCATGATAATAACCTGAAAACAAACAAAACATAGAATAAAACATTGTCGTATATAAACTGAATGATAAACAAAAAAAAATCGTGAAAGCAAAAGCACTGTTATTTTTGTCCATGCCTTGGGTACCAGGGTATATTAGACTGATATTAGGTGTATTATAAGGATTGGAAATGTGTTTAGTATTTATATTTATTTATATACTCATTGTAAAAATATATATATATATATTACAACATATTTTCTCTGAACTCTTTTAAAATCTTAGAGAAAATTTTCTCTAAGATTTTAAAAGAGTTCAGGTCAAACAAAAAAAAAAAAAAAAGAAGAAAAGAAATAAAAAAATAAAAAAATTGCCCGAGCCTCTGGAAAAAAATATCTCAGTGTCTCTGAGTCAAAGCGTGATTTTTTTTTTTTGTGATGAAATAAAGACAGTTCCTTGGACCTTCCATGTATTTGAAAGGGATAAGGAAAAGGTCTGAGAGGCATGATGTCACCGCCATCACCACTGCTCCATCGATCTTCCCTCTGCCTTCACAGAGACCAAAGTGCTCTAACTATAGCAGTGGGGGTCGAAGGTCAGGCAGTTAGCCCGGTAAACTGCCTTCATTGAACCGGCTGACTTCCGAGAGGGCTTGTGGGTATCAGGTTTACCCATCCTCCCCTCCCTCACGTTCTCTTGCCTGCACTCCCCACACTCCCTCGGTTTCTAGCAGAGGAGCACCATCGATCAGAGCGAATTAACCACGGCACTCTAAAGACACCGAGACAGACCCTCCTCGCTCACAGTCCCTGACTAGACACAGGCCTCTGATAAGCTTTCCCATGCAGTGTGTGTGCTTAGCATGATAAGTGACAAAGGTTATGCTTTATTTGTATTTATCTTTGTATCTATTACAATAATCCGTACTGTTGATTCAGGTCACTGATTCAAATTGCAGGTTTAAACAGTAGGCAATGATCTGAGTGAACATAATGTCTACACAGTGTGTGTGTGTGTGTGTGTGTGTGTGTGTACACAGGTGATTGTTCAACCTGTAGATACATTGATATCTGCAGTTGCTTGTGTTTCATCCAGTCCTGGGATCTCAGTAATGTAATGCAGCTTGACATATTCAATAAACCTGGCAGAGAAGAGCCATCTGTTTTGTAAATACAATGAAAAAAGTTTCATATAGACTACAAAAGGGCTCCTTTAACATTAAACCGACAGGTAGAACAGATCCTGGGACTTTAAGTTGAACCCTGTGAGCTTTGGATTTCTTACTGTGGTGTGTATTAAGTGTGAATGTTGCACCGTTCATTGACTTCCAGCTTTTTATTCCTAAACTTTCTACACACAGACCCACAAGTTCAAACATTCTGCGTTTTATAAACACGGGCTACTCAAACTTTTAGCAGCCAAAGACTCCTTTAATTATAAAACAAGCTTTGTGGACCAACATTAACTAATTAATTATTTTATGAACATAATACAATTCAAATATTAGGTACACTCATATTTTGTCTGTTTAATAAAGCTTTTATTCTAGAAACACTCCAACAAGTCTAGATTGGGGGTTCAAGTCCCAGCACCACATACTGTAGCTGCTACATTTGGGCCCTCGATTCAGGCCCTTAACCCTTTCTACTCAACAGGTGCTGTATCATGGCTAGCTCAGCACCCTCGCCCCATGTTTCTAATGAACTATGCTATGCAAAGAAAATAATTTTATTGTGCTGTGACATACAGTATAAAGGCTTTTCGTCCTCCATGTTACTGTGGACGGTGTGACGGTGGTTTACTCAGCCGTGAGCTCACACTCCTTCCTTTTCTGATCACTACAGAGTCATGATACTCTATGTACAGAAACCCAACCGTGTCCTTAATAATCCTGTAACACACTTTCGGCAATAAAAAAAAAACAAAACTGTTTTATACCGATTAAAATATGGCAAAATAGGATGTTAGTGTAATGTGAGACAGTGTTAAACCCTTTCGATTCAAGTGACCAATCAAATACGCCGAATTCCTTTGTAATGTTTAATATTACTAGCATAAGGATTTGTTTTTTTTTGATGATGAAAGATTACTTTTAAAAGAACCACTAAATTCTGAATATGTAAATTTCATCAAAAATAAAATGGAGCCTCAGCAACTATTAATAAAATATAGTAAGTTTAATAATAGTAGGTTGTAACAAAACCACCTAGACGTTTTGTTCATTTTATTAAAACTGATGATATTTATACTTAAATCCTAACATCAGTCGTAAGTTACCAAGCACCTTTACAACACAGATGATTTACGTTTGGAGACACCCACAAAGGTTCATAAACGTTAATAAACCATAAATAATTGTGAAAGTGTGTATCGAAAATGCGCTAATCCAGCTCAGCCGCTGCAGAGAGTCAGCTACAATAGACAAACACTGATATCTTGTCTTTATATGAGAACCAGATTTCACAAAATGTGATCCAATTTGAAGCCGGTTAATTTGGGTTCACATTAGTCAGTGAATTTACGAACTGGATTTTAACGAATACTAAATTTGTCGTGTAAATACTCCAGTGAACAGTTTATTTGTTCGTATCCAGTTCGAAATAAATGAGGCTTAGTAGCGAAACATTCATTTAATCAATCAATTAATTTAATCAGGGGCACGGTGGCTTAGTGGTTAGCATGTTCGCCAGGACATCGTGAGACAGGAGTACACAGGGCATCATGCACACACCCATTCACACACTTGTCACAGTGACTCGCAGTGAAAAAGCGAACAGAGATCGCTCATTTTAATTCGTCAACAGCTGGCGACTTCTGGCAAAATGAGCACTGGAGACTAGTCCGGAGATGCTACAAAGATGAGACTTTATGCAAATACGGAGCGACTCCGAACTGGAGTGAAGTCAGCAGAGCTCACGTGATCTGTGATAAAGACCACACACCGCTTCTCCTTTGTCTCGTATCATATGATACGTTGGTGAATTTTATGGTGAATTTTATATAAAAATCTCTTTCCGGAATGTTTCGTTTTAGCGGGAAGAAAACTGATTGGCTGTTAAGTTGAATGCTAGTTGTGCCACCCAATGAAAATCTTTATTACCATGGCAACCAGTTGTAGGAGTGCTTACTGGTGTGGTGACTTCACAGCTCAGTGTCTGGGGGTCTTCGTAGGAATGTATTTTTATAGACAGTCCACCGACTGGGAGATTTGAGAAAACTGAGTGCGGGGAGAACATGGAGGAACTCTATAAAGCAACAGATTAGTGTAGCGCTGCAAGACGGCTTTGATTTCTAAAGTCGTGAGGGTCACTGAAGATGTTGTCGTAAACGCCACGAACACTTAATATCCGCTTGCTAGATTTGCCGTGCTACAAATTGTGAATAATGTCAGTCAGAGCATAGTGTAGACACTAAAAACCAACCAACCGGCATCTCTCATCTATATCACTTTTAATCCACATAATAAAAGACAGGAGAATTTCGAGACAGAGATACTGGAAGTCTGCTGCCCTCTAGTGGTCAAACACTGACAGTGGCGTAAAAATGACCACGCTGAAGAAGTGGATGATTAATATAGATTTATAGACTTTTAAATACTGATAAGATGCATGTCTGCTTGCGGCTGGAAAACCAAGTCCAGTTAACAGCAGAGGCAGATGCTCACTTATAGCAAAATTACAGAAAACCTCAGAAGGAACTGTGGAGCTAATCGTCGAGGAAGAAATAGTTGCCACTTCTCTTCTGTTCGACATCCTGAAGATTATTAGAGATGAAAAGGAATAGACAATTACATTAGACATGGTATAAGAAACAAATAATCATAGGCAAATTTGCTGTTTGTAATATATATATAGTTAAATGGATAACGGCTCCTGATGACATAATATTACAAGATGACATCATTTATTCGCAAGCGTTTACCTTAATGGAGTTGAGTTTGTTGATTCTTGGTCTGAAGTTGTTGGGATCTCTCCGGAACGTAATCTCCAGCAGTGAAAGGAACTTGTTCATGCCAGCAAGCAGCATCTGTGGCCTAAGAGGCAGAAAAACGAACTTTTACGATGATACGTCTTCCTGAAATATGATGGAATATGATTTAACTCAGATATCCAATAATACGATGCACGCTCACGTGTTTGCGGTCGTCCTCTGTGACGGAACTCCGTCGAACACGATGACCCGGTCGGCCAGGTACGTGGCCATGATGAAGTCATGTTCGACTACGAAAGCTGTCTTCTTTGCATGGAGGATGAATCTGTGAGGATGGAGCAAATGAAAGAAAGAAAGAAAGAAAGAAAGAAAGAAAGAAAGAAAGAAAGAAAGAAAGAAAGAAAGAAAGAAAGAAAGAAAGAAAAATACAAAATAACAATACAAAACAAAACAAAATAAACAAAATGCAAAAAAAAGAGAAAGAGTTAGAGTGATTGACAGTTACAGACATGGAGATATAAAGTGAAAGGGACTGACAGAGAGAGACAGAGAGAGAGAGAGAGAGAGAGAAAGAGTCAGACAGACAAAACAGACAGACAGACAGAGGGAGAGAGATAAAGTCAGCCAGACAGAAAGACAGAGAGAGAGAGAGATAGAGAGAGAGAGAGAGACGTAAAAAGGAGTCAGACAGACAGACAGACGGAGAGAGGGAGAGAGAAAGAGTCAGACAGACAAACAGACAGAGAGACAGAGATAGAAATAGACAACAGACAGACAGACACAGGTAGAGAGGGAGAGAGGAAAAGTCAGCCAGACAGGCAGACAGAGAGAGAGAGAGACGTAGAAAGGAGTCAGACAGTCAGACAGACAGAGAGACAGAAATAGACAGACAGACAGACAGACAGAGGGAGAGAGGAAAAGTCAGCCAGACAGGCAGACAGAGAGAGAGACGTAGAAAGGAGTCAGACAGACAGAAAGAAAGAGGGAGAGAGGGAGAGAGAAAGAGTCAGTCAGACAGAGAGAGAGAGAGGGATGAATACAGAGAGAGACACATTCATACACACCCTTCAGGAATAACAGAATAACTTGTTATTTCTATAAACAAGACCTTACCGTTTAATAACTCTGGCAGCCATCAGCCTCTGCTCTGAGTCCAGGTAGGCCGAGGGCTCGTCTATCAGGTAGACGTCTGCAGGTTTACCCAGACACAGAGTGAGCGCTACTCGCTGCAGCTCTCCTCCAGACAGATTCTGTACCTGTAACAAGGGTCAGTGACGCTTCAGCAAAAATTCACAGTGCAAACAACCTCAAGACAACTTTAAGACCTCGACACTTACATCCTGATCGATGATGCTGTCGATCTGCATGGGCTTCATGACGTCCGTGACGAACTGAGGGTGCGTGTACGCGTCCCGGATCTTCTCGTGCAGCAGGGCACGCACGCTACCCTGCAGCGACACACAACCACACACAGGAAGTGTCAAACAGCGATAGAGTCGGGTTCCAGGATACTCAGTTGTACTGTAGATGTAGAATTGCACAGCTTCATACTTTAAATTTGGGGCTGATCTTTTGAGGTTTGTAGCTGACGTTCAGGATCGGGACCTCAACTGAAACAGAACAGGTTGAAATTGAGGCTTTATTAATACGCAGATGACAGCAAAAAAGACTAATAAACATCACTCACCTCCGTTATCTGGTTTCAATCGACCAGCGAGCAGCCTGATGAACGTAGTTTTTCCAGTTCCTGGAAGAATTTTTTAATGCTTTATTAACGCACAGAATATTCAGCACCTCATTGTGAATTCAAAGCGTGTCAGAAAACAACAAGGACGCACAGAGAACTTAACGAGACACCAGTCACAGTGTCTAGATTAATAACTTTTTTCCCCAGAAGCCGATAAATAGAATTTTTTGCCTGCTTTGTTGTGTCCGTGTTCAGTATTGAATGTCTTGGTCATGAAATTAGACACTCAGGACTTTAAGTATTTGTAGTGTTTCATCAGTATTTCTGTTTTTATTTAGCATATTAGGGACATTATATTCTTAGAAAAGTAATAAATAAATGAATAAATGAATAAATAAATAAATAAATAATGGGTAAGTAAGTAAGTAAATAAATAAAAATTTAATTCTTTCAATACAATTTAATTTAGTTTTATAATATAACAAAAAAGTTTAATATTATACAAAGATTAATAATAAACAAAAGTTCAAGATTAATATTAGACTTATAATTAAATGTGTTTGTATTTATCCCTAATGAACAAGCCTGAGATGACTGTGGTGAGGAAAAACTCTCTTAGATAGAAGAGGAAGAAACATTGAGAGGAACCAGCCTCAAAAAGTGAACCTCATCCTAATTTGGGTGACACTGTGGGGCTTTTTACACCTGGTCACTTCCTGCATTTTCTGTGATCAGATAGCTATCCGATGGTAAAAAGACCAGGTGTAAATGCCCTCCGAAACGTTTTCGAGACGGATATAAATCCGATCGCTCAAACCCCTTCAGGAGATGGTCTGGGACGCATTTCAGATGGAACCTGACAGGTGTAAATGCATGTGGTTGTTCAAGCCACATACAGTACGTCAGCGCTATACTCCTCCCAAACGGAACTACGTCACTCGCAGGTGATTCGCGAGTTGTGCATCGCGCCAGAAACAAATATTTTTTCCCACCAGCGCTGGCTCTGATCTTTCACCCAGGCGTCTCGTTGGGCCTTAAAATGCACTGCTGCCACGAGCGAAAATGCAGCAAACAGTAAATGCTGTTTTTTGTAGCAACTGCATACACCAAAGTGTGTTCCATTTCAATTACCCCGGAAATGAGGTAAAATATATTTGCATTTTTTGGCGGGAGTAGAAAGATTGGATCGTTATCCGATTCGCCGAGACGCATTTATGTGGCCTAATGTAAACGGAACAGTTTTAACAAATCAGATAGCTATCGGATCAGAGAAAACAAATGAAGTGACCAGGTGTAAAAAGGCCCTGTGAGGGTGTGATTATAAACTGTTAAAAACACCAGAGTGTTATTATGTGTAACGTCCTTTCTACAGTCAGATACAGTCTGATAATTGTGTATTGATAAGGAGGTTGTTGTCCTCAAAGACCACATGGAGTTGGTATATTCTCTTTCAAACAAATGTTTGTATCTTCAAATGCATTATTTAAATGTTGATATAAAACCCATTTCTGCTCTCTGTGATGGCCCAAATGCTTGTTCATACAGTAACATCAGACATGCGGCCAGAAAATCATTCATTTTTTTTAGTTTATACCGATAAAAAAATATCATTCCGCTGTGTATTTGTAAGGATGGGTAAAGCCAAACGATTTGTAATGAAGCACTCGGAAATATTAATGACGCCGTTTTTTTCAGTCATCTCACCGTTTTCTCCAAGCATGACCATAATCTCAGAGTCCGTGAACTCGCCCTCGATGATCTGCAGCTCGAAGTCACCCATGGCCTTCTTCATACTGGGGTACTGATAGCGACACATCTTCTTCACCTCCTCTTCGGTGGCCGTCTCAGCTACTTTGAAAACCAGCGAGGCGTCACGGAAACGGAGGTTCTCGGTCGGGACGTATCCGTCCAGGAAAATGTTGATGCCTGGGATATTGGGTTAAGGCAGAAGAAGTGAAAACAAACCAACAGTCTGAGACAACATGGACTTTAGAATGCTTCCCTGATACGAAGCAGAGTAGACTGCACTGTAGGCACTACAAGCTTAAATAAATGAAAGAATGGTGAAACAGTGACAGTGAACTATAGCCTACCTTCTCGTACACTGAAGGGCATTGTGACGACGCCGTAGGCACTGGGTACTCCGTACAGACAGCAGATGAAGTCAGACAGGTAGTCCAGAACACTTAGATCATGCTCTACGACAATTATGTATCTAAAAGAGGTCAGAGACACACAATAACATGGTTAGAGGCGATGTAATTAACATCAATAGTAATGGAGCACTTTTGTCTCCAGCCATTGTGCAGGAAGTCCTTTAAGCCCCTCCCACTTTATACGATCACGTCATGTGACACATCTCTGAAAAACTTATTTTCTTATATATGTGTGAACACGTGTCATAATGGTTACTATCTTATAAGAACATTAAACCTCATTGTGTTCTTAGAAACATTTAATAAAAATATGTTCATTTTATATTCAGAACAAAAAATGACCTATATTTATGAAAGTTTTAATGTATATTTCTATATTAGAATATTGCATTAATTAGAAAGATATTATAGAGAATTTCGCAAAATTGTTTTGGTAAAAATAAATAAATAAATAAACAAAAATAAATAAATAAATAAATAAATAAAAGATTTTTTAAGATTATTGTCGAATTTATCTTAGACTTTATACTGAACAATGGCACAAAATGTTTTGAGTTCTTTATTTATTTACAACAGTGAATTGCATTTATTTGGTTATATACATAAGAAATGATATACATTTTCAGTAAAAAGCTTTTTCTTTTCTCTTAACACTAAATTGAACTGAATTTTAAAATTAGATTTCCAATTTATTTTTTAATTATTATTATTATTTAAAGGTGGGGTGCACGATGTTTGGAAAATGCTTCAGAAAACTGAGTCGGGCCGACAAACAAAACAAACGTGTAGCCAATGAGCAGAAAGGGGCGTGTTTTGTCAATATGGGCGGAGAGAGTGTTCAGTGCGCATGTCTGACATTAGCCAAAAGCGATTGAAACATGGCGGACGCTTGCCGTTACCTCTGCCTCGGGTTCTAGGTGTTGAACGTCGTCTTCAGCGTGAAACGGAGCTAAATCTTTCACGGTACAACACACAGTACTATAAAAACACATTTGTATTACCATAGTATTACTCATTAAGTTCATTTATTGATAAAAAATATCCCCTCGACCAGCTGCCCCAACAGGTTCCGCCATAATAGTTGCCTGGGTTGCGTATGTATGTGGGGGCGGAGCTATCAAAACAGGGGTGACACCCATTTGGGTTAGGGGAGTGTTTGTTTTTTTGATTTCACGTCAACATTGGCTTTCAAACATCGTGCACCCCACCTTTAAGCATGCAAATGAACACACATTCAACTAGACTAAGGCAATGTCTGTCTGATTTAAAACCACTGAGCAGATTTATAGAAATCCTGATGCAGTTCCTTAAAGTAAGAGAAGATAGCGGCAAGGAAAAACCCCCTGAGACCACATCAGTAATAAGAGAAATAAATGTGAAGTGTGACGAGTCCGGTGATGAGTACAGGATTGGTTTGTCTATCTTGATTGACATCTAGGATTGGTTGACATCTCTCACTGTATTCAATATATTAAGTCGGATCTCATGCATTTATTACTTTTCCTCTAGTTGCAAATCAAGGCCAAGTAAAGAAGCAGAACACAAGAGTTAATACACAGCGCAGCAGTGACGTTAGCTGAGGCTCGGTTGTGCTCCACTCACCTGTCCGGTGTGATAAGAGAGCGAATGGTGATGGCAGCTTTCAAACGCTGCTTCACGTCCAGGTAACTGGAGGGTTCATCAAACATGAAACTAACGAATACAACACAAACAGTAACAATGAGAAGGAGTAGCTCATTCTCCATATCAATAAACTTCCATGAATACAAAAATACACAAAATGATTACAATACAGCTGAGGGCTTAATATAAACTCTTGTGATATTCAGGCCTACAATGTGTTCAGACCAGTTTAAAGATGGGGTCTCCAATATTTGAAAAATGCTTCTGAAAACTGTGTTGGGCCACCAAACAAATCAAAAATCAAAACAAACTTGTAGCCAATGAGCAGAAAGGGGCGGGTCTTGTCAATATGGGCGGAGAGAGTGTTCAGTGCGCAGATTGGAGGTTCCCGAGTCAATAACTCCTGAGCTAAACGCTGTTACTACACAAACACAGTTGTAGCTGCCTCTCTACATTACTATGATAGAAAAGAGGTGTTATTTGTGTAGTAACAGCGTTTAGCTCAGGAGTTATTGACTCGGGAAACTCCAATCTGTGAATATGTGGCCAACTTCCTGCTCCTTCAGTTCTCTCCAGCGCTAGAAAGCTGATCCTATATTAACACGTCCTACTTCTTGCCTTATCGTAAGCCTTTCTTTGCTTTCTTTCTTTGTTTTTATCCTCCATGTCAATAATTAAACTGCTTTCTGCTAATGTCACACATGCGCACTGAACACTCTCTCCGCCGCATATTGACAAGACCCGCCCCTTTCTGCTCATTGGCTACACGTTTGTTTTGATTTTTGTTTAGTTTTCGTCCCGACTCAGTTTTCTGAAGCATTTCTCCAAAATCGAAGACCCAAAAATGCTTCGTCTCATATTTCAGGAAACGGAACCTTAAAACAAGACAGTTTAAAGTTTTTGAACACATTTGCATTTGTAACCGTAACATAAAACATTTAATTAAATGTTTCTCTCCACTCATGGCAACCACTATATCTTAAACTTACCCACTTTTTTGGTGTCTTTAAGCTCCGCCCACTTTATACAATCAAGAGACACTTCTATGAAAAGCTTTATGATTTCCATGTCAAAATATTACTTTATTGTGTCTAACAGTGTTTTATAAAACCCACAAAAAAGACAAAATTTTATATTCAGAACCAAAAATAACCTACGTTCATGAAAGCGTACAGGACGGGGCGGTGCGGCGAAGACAAGAACAGAATAACAACAAACATGTACAGTACATGTAAACAAAACCATATAGAACAGCACATATCATTCACAGAGCGAATGTACATGTTATATTAACGTTAAACCTACTAATTAATTAATACTAATGATTGTTTAAAAAAAAACATCACCTTTAGTGTATTGAAATGTTTTAGCCTTTAGTCCAGCTCTATTTCTTTCATGATGAGAGCCACACTTTTATAAAATCACCAAATTTTTCAAGTTTTTTTTTTTCAAAACAAAAATTTCAGGTGTGTGTAAGGTTTATGCACACACAAGATACACACACAAGTCCATGCATTAATAGATTGTATAAACAGGATTTCAGAAGCATACATGTCTGCTCTCTGGATGCACACCACTGCACAGGCGAAACGTTGTAGCTCTCCTCCTGACAGATCCTCGACGTTCCTGTCCCTGAGATGAGTCAGATCTGTCACAACACACACACACACACACACACACACACACACACACACACACACACACACACACACACACACACACATAAAAAAAATCAAATTATTTATTTTATTATTATTTAAATTCATGTAAACATGTTAACTGGAGGGGGGGCAGTGCATGGTGGCTTAGTGATTAGCATGTTTGCCTCACACCTCCAGGGTTGGGGGTTCGATTCCCGTCTCCGCCTTGTGTGTGGAGTTTGCCTCGGGGGTTTCCTCCGGGTACTCCGATTTAATTGTTGATACGGTGAGTTATTCTGTAAGGAGATGTTTATGGAAGAGCACACACACCATAGACAATTTAGGGATGGTAATTAGCCTACAATGCATGTCTTTATATTGGGGAAAGAAACTGGAGAACCGGGGAAGTCATGGCCTAATGGTTAGAGAGTTTGACTAACCATTGTGGGTTCGAGTCTCGGGCCGGCAATTCCACGACTGAGGTGCCCTTGAGCAAGGCACCAAACACCGCCCCCCCAAACTGCTCCCCGGGTGCCGCAGCATAAATGGCTGCCCACTGCTCAGGGTGTGTGTTCACGGTGTGTGTGTGTGTTCACTGCGGTGTGTGTGCACTTTGGATGGGTTAAATGCAGAGAACGGATTCTGAGTATAGGTCACCGTACTTAGCTGTATGTCATGTCAGCTATCGAGCATGCATAGAACCCCCATCCCTGCAGGTGCGAGGCAACCACTGAGCCACTGTGACGCATGCATTATAACAGTCAGACTTAAGGCTGTATCTTAAAGTTTTCAGGATGGAGAACTTCACAGTTCCAGAAATCGAAGAGAGAAAAAGAAGAACTGTAACTAGAAATGTAACTAAAAGTGGAAAAAGAAATTCTGATGTCTTGTCTAGTAGACATAGAACCTGCTGTGGCAAAAGAAGAATAAATAACATATATAACATAATAACAAAATAAAAAACATACCAAGCTGCTCACAGACTACAGTCTCTGTCTTAGTGTCATCCTTCCTGCTTAGAATAGAGCCTACACTTCCCTGCAAAACAGAGTCACTCGTTTACCCTCAACATTCATACTTAATTAACATAAACGTAAAAATCTGTCCAACATGGTCTGAGAGCAGCTAGATGTCAAACCTTGACAGTTTTGGGGATCTGGTCGACATACTGAGGCTTCACAATGGCTTTCAGGTCGTCTTCCAGGATCTTCGTGAAGTAGTTTTGCAGTTCAGATCCTCGGAAGTAAGCCAGGATTTCTTGCCAGTCGGGTGGAGCCTGCCAAGACAGAAGCAAGCATCAGGGCACACCAGTGTTGGGCAGTACCACGTTACTGTAACACAGTTACTTTTGACAGTAACTAATACTCTAACGGAGGGGTGTCAAACTCAAATTCACAGTGGGCCAAAACATAAAACTGAGATAAAGTCACGGGCCAAACTGAATAGATATTGAAAAATTAACTGCAATTAACTGATATGTAATGTTCAACCTTTTTCATATGGAAACAAACTTTAGTTTTGCTTAAACACAGGATTTGGAACAACTCCTGAGTTCTTTCCCGAGTCAGTAACTCCTGAGCTAAACGCTGTTACTACACAAAACGCGGTTGTAGCTGCGTCTCTACATTACTACGATAGAAAAGAGGTGTTATTTGTGTAGTAACAGCGTTTAGCTCAGGAGTTATTGACTCGGGAAACTCCAACCTGTGAATATGTGGCCAACATCCTGCTCCTTCAGTTCTCTCACAGCACTGGAAAGCTGATCCTATATTAACACGTCCTACTTCTTGCCTTATCGTAAGTCTTTCTTCTCTTTCTTTCTTTGTTTTTATCCTCCATGTTAAAACCGCTTTCTGTTAATGTCACACATGCGCGCTGAACACTCTCTCCGCCGCATATTGACAAGCCCCGCCCGTTTCTGCTCATTGGCTACACGTTTGTTTTGATTTTTGTTTATTATCTGGTTTCAATAGAAATGATCCATGACTGTAAAATGTCTAGAGTTTCAAATGTCATATTGTGTTACCTACATCATATTTCCCCAGGTTGGGCTTTTGTTTTCCGGCGAGGATCTTAAGCGCTGTTGATTTTCCGATGCCGTTAGTGCCAACCAGCCCTAAAACCTCACCTGGTCTGGGGATCGGTAACCTGTAACAATGAGAGCACAAAATACTGGCTAACATACAATACATGGACATATTTATACCCAGAGCACATTTATGTATTTATTTGTAATATTTTATCTTAACTCACCTGTGTAGTTTGAAAGAGTTAGCACAGTATCTGTGTGTGGTCTCTTTCTCCAGGTTGCTCGGCAGGTTGACGATAGCCAAAGCATTAAACGGACATTTCTAAAGAAAAAAAAAAAAATGTTTTCATGACTTCCATGAGGCTGATTAAAGGGTTTTGATCTCAATCATGACTGTCTTTTCACAACTTTACGTACCTTAATGCATATAGCGCATCCTATACAGAGTGATTCAGAGATCCATACAATTTTGCTCTGTGTGGTCACCTCGATACACAGTTTCCCTGCAAAGCATTATTCACATTATTCAGCACATACTGTGCTGTATGTTTATGATACTGTTATACAGTGTTGTATAAAGTACTAGAAAGCAATACTTGAGTAAAAGTACAAGTATCGTACTAGAAAAAGACTTTGGTAGAAGTGAAAGTCACCTTTTAGAATATTACTCAAGTAAAATTCTTAAAGTATTTGATATTTACTGTACTTAAGTATCAAAAGTCATTTTCTGATATTTAATGTACTTAAGTATTTGAAGTAAAAGTAAAAAGTAAAATTTCAGTGATTTTCGGTAGGCATAAGACCAGGGGCGGTTCTAGGGTTTCATCTTTAGGGGTTTTAGCCCTCAGTGAGAATTTAAAACAAGACGAGTTTTATATTATATATTATATGACTACATAGTAAGCCAAAAGTTATGGTATTATTAAATGGCAAAAGTGGACACCAAAAGTTTATGCATGATGTAATGATGCCAGTCTTGAATCAAATCAGTTCATGTATGTGTGTATTCTCTACAAACAGTGTGTCCGATGAATGCAGTCATTAATAAACAAATATTCACAAGACAAAGACCAAATCAATAAATGTTATTTTTATTTAGTATTGAATGGATTGTTTGCATTAATATTTTGTTTGTGCTACAACTCTGGTAATAAGAATAGTGAAATTTCACTGCTTTTGATTGCCGTATTTGCGGCTTTCAGCCGAATAAACACCTCCAGCTCTGACTGCGCATGCACTGCACGTACCTGTGCTTCTCCGTAGCGCGCGCGGACGTGCGTAATGCAATCTAGGAGCAGTGATTCGCCAAACCTCCCTTATTGCAGTCACACACATTTCTTCTGATTTTATTTTGTAGTAACGAGTAACGAAGATGCTTAGTGGAAATATAACGGAGTAAAAGTATACATTTTATCTAGGAAATGTAGTGGAGTAAAAGTGAAAGTTGACATAAATTTAAATAGCGAAGTAAAGTACAGATACGTGAAATTTCTACTTAAGTACAGTAACGAAGTATTTGTACTTCGTTACATTACAACACCGCTGTTATAATGTTGCCCATACTGTAACTATTCATTATGACATGATGCATTGTGATGTGCAACATGCAAATATCTAATAGCAGCTTAATATTACCTATGCAATGTAACACAGTTACACTGTTTGAACACCAGAGGTCCAAATCTTGGCATTGTATATACTGTATAGTAATATGGGGCACATTGGCCACATGATTGCATTCTTTGTGGAGAGTCTCCACTATTACTGGGAATTATCTGAATGACTCAATGACTTATACGCATTTTAGGATTCATGGTTACACATATAATAAAGAGCTCTTTATTAGCTTTGCTAATATCAATGACGCCCGTGAAAGAGGCTGATGAAATTAGTTCAATGAAGTCTTTTTAAAGAAAGACTGAACCTGTAATGAAGCCAGAATCGTGATTAGAACCGAATCCTAACCAGAGCTTATGGTTACACCTCTAACTAACCTGCACATAGTTGTTGTGGCCTGGGAAAAATATTGGCTGGTCCTTCTTGCCTGTAGCCTTTGTTATCTTGTGCATTTCGAGATTCTTTTCTTTTTTTTTGTAAATGCTTTACATATCACGGTTGTAAAGAGTGGTTATATGAATTACCACGGTCCTTCCTGTCAGCTTGAACCAGTTCTTCAACCTTTAAGATCAAGCTCATGTTGATTTCACTATGGCATAACACTTATCCAATAACTTGGTCAAAGAGTAACATTCACTCTTTGGTTCATTTGGTTGATTGACTCTTCGCAGTTGAATAACATTACTTCTTATTTGCTAGCCTAAGCAAGATAACTAATAAACAGCCATATAGGGCAGTAGTAGCTGAAGTGTTTAAGGCTCTGGGCTGATAAATGGAGGATTGGGGGTTCAAGAACTGGTAAGCTGCAACTTTTGGTCCCTTAAGCAAGGCCCTTAACCCTCTCTGGTCCAGGGCCACTGTATCATAGCTGAACCTGTGCTCTGACCCCAAAAGCCAATAGTTGGGATATGCGAAAAAAGATGTTCACTGTGCTGTATTGTACAGTGGTGTGAAAAAGTGTTGGCCCCTTCCTGATTTTTTTTTTTTTGCACATCTGTCACACTTTAATGTTTCAGATCATTAAACAAATTTAAATATTAGTCAAAGATAACACAAGTAAACACAAGATGCAGTTTTTAAATTAATGGTTTTAGTATTAAGGGAAAACAAAATCCAAACCTACATGGCCCTGTGTAAAAAAGTGCTTGCTCACCACAGTGAGAGCCATTATCCACAAATGGCAAAAAAAAAATGGAACAGTGGCGAACCTTTCCAGGAGTGGCCGGCCAACCAAAATTACCCCAAGAGCGCAGCGAGACTCATCCAAGATGTCATAAAAAGACCCCATAACAACATCCAAAGAACTGCAGGCCTCACTTGCCTCAGTTAAGCTCAGTGTTCATGACTCCACCATAAGAAAGAGACTAAATGGCCTGCATGGCAGAGTTCCAAGAAGAAACTTGCTGCTGAGCAAAAAAGAACATAAAGGCTTGTCTCAGACTTGCCAGAAAACATCTTGATGTTCCCCAAGACTTTTGGGAAAATACTCTGTGGACTGACAAGACAAAAGTTGACTTTTTGGAAGGTGTGTCCCCATTACATCTGGTGTAAAAGTAACACTGCATTTCAGAACAAGAGCATCATACCAACAGTAAAATATGGTGGTGGTAGTGTGATGGTCTGGGGCTGTTTTGCTGCTTCAGGACCTGGAAGACTTGCTGTGATAAATGGGGCAAGTTCACTTCTGAATGGCTGATGAAAAACAAAATGAAGACACTTGAGTGGCCTAGTCAAAGTCTTGACCTGAATCCTAATGAAATGCTGTGGCATGACCTTAAAAAGCTGGTTCAAGCTTGAAAACCCTCCAATGTGGCTGAATTACAACAATTCTGCAAGGACAAGTGGACCAAAATTCCTCCACAACGCTGTAACAGACTTATGTTGTGTTTACATGTGTTATCTTTGACTAATATTTAAATTAGTTTGATGATTTGAAACATTAAAGTGTGACAAACGTACAAAAAATTTAAAAAATCAGGAAGGGGGCAAACACTTTTTCACATCACTGTATATGTGACAAAATAAAGGCATCTATTCTATATACCATTTCATTGTTAAATTAGATTAGATTGCATAATGTTATAAAATATATCATTAGTTATACAGTGATCCCTCATTTATCGAGGTTAATGGGGACCGGAACCCCTCGCGATAGGTGAAAATCCGCAAAGTAGGATTGGCCCTAAGTTTGACCTTTTCACTGATGGTCATCTTCCTCTTGGGCTCACTTGAGGAATCTTTCGCAGGGGCACGGCGCTTAGGAGGCATTGTAAGGGCTTAACGAAAAGTTAAGTTCGAACACAATTTGCAAGACACAGTTGACAGCGTGAACGAGAGTGAGATACAACAAGGGAAGAATTTGGAAGAGGATACGATGATGCGCATCCAATCAGCTCAGATCTTGCGGCGTGGGTATGTACAAAGCCTCTGAGAGAGTTTCTCTCTTTGTCTGGCATCTTGGGAAACCGTTTTTATGAATATTTTTGAAAAATCAGCGAAGCACTGAGGCCACGAAACTTGAACCATGAAGTGGCGAAGGATTATATTTATTATATATATTATATAAATAATATTTGAGTAAATACATTTATAGCTTATAGATTCAGACTAAAACTTGACTTTAGGTCATTTTTAGCTGGCCAAGTTTCTCACATCCAGTGGAAACAACCTGTTGGACAGATTTAGGAGGTGGGAGGTCAGCCATAGAAAGAAGATCTATGTAATTAACTTGTATTCTTGTCTTAAGCAAATGTTAATACCCTAGTAAAGAAGCATTAATTTCATTGAAGCCAGAAAGAGAAAAACAGATGCTTGGTTACTTTTCCACTAGAGTCACAGCTTCCTCTGTTCTTACCCATTCGGACCACCGGGCAGCTCTTCTTGCACTCCTGCTTGCATTTCTTTGGCTTGCATTTATCTTGGTTCACGATGGCAATCCGAATCGGTTTTTCAGACATTCTTTCTGGATCTTGTTAGGAAAGGGCCAAATGGAGCCCTTCCTGGATCTTAGTACAAGGTATTCTGCAGAAACAGAGACGGAAGGCTACGTTTTAACATCACCACAACAGCCACAAAGACTTTAACTGGACATGCTTATATGGGACATATTTTAAAAAACGTGACATGACAGCTTTCTAAATAATAAACAGGGCAGAAAAAACTTCATACACTATACTAGTCCTGCTAGGACTTCCTGATTTTACAACCACAGAAATTAACGCAAAACAATATTACAGTTTTTCAAATTGCAATGACATCATCAAGTATTTAGCCAGAATTCCTCGTTGATTCACGTACGCTGAACATGATTATAGCTAGCTTTTCCTTGTCCTGTCATATTGTACCGTTAGCTTACCGTTGCATTTGGACAAAATATGTAAGTTTTCATTCCATGAGAAATCTACACAATTTTCTACTTGTACAGTTCGTTATGGAATTTCAGAAACACAATTCAATTCTCTGCTACAGAAAACATGCATAATACAGGTTAATTAGCATGGTTTCATGCATAGTACAGGATAATTAGCATGGTTTCATGCATAGTACAGGATAATTAGCATAATTTTATTTATAGTGCAGGTTCATTAGCATAGTTTCATGCATAATACAGGTTAATTAGCATGGTTTCATGCATAGTACAGGATAATTAGCATAATTTTATTTATAGTGCAGGTTCATTAGCATAGTTTCATGCATAATACAGGTTAATTAGCATAGTGTACAGGTTAATGACCATAGTCCCATGCATAGTACAGGTTAATTAGCATAATGTAAAGTTTAATTAGCATAATTACATGCATAGTACATGTTAATTAGTATAGTTTTATTTATGGTACATTTTAATTAGCATAGTTTCCTGCATAATACAGGTTAATTAGCATAATTTCATGCATAATACAGGTCAATTAGCATAGTGTACAGAGTAATTAGCATAGTTCCATGCATAATACAGGTTAAATAGCATAGTGTAAAGGTTAATTAGCATAGTTTCACGCATAGTACATTTTAATTAGCATAGTTTCACACATAGTACAGGTTAAGTAGCATAGTGTCATGCACAGTACAGGTTAATTAACATAGTCTACAGCATGGGCGTAAATCCCGGGGGAACACGGGGGGACATGCCCCCTCCATCCGAGGGTTGTCCCCCCAAAAAAAATTATTTAAAAAATATCGCACACGCTATTGTGAAAAATATATGTATGTATACCTTAATAATTGTGTAAGTAGAAAAAAAACCCCGCAAAAACTGCATTTAGAAACGGTTGAGTTCCCCCTCCCCTTGCTCACAGTGGTTTGACCCACATTTCCCCCTCCCCTTCCTCTCAGTGGTTTGACCCACTGCCTCCTTAAATTCCCAGGTCATCTCATCTACTCTGCACACACGAGTCAGGTGTGTGGCTGCGGCTCAATTAGTGTTCAACTCCATTAAGTAGGGGATTTAATTCACTTTAAATAAAGCGATTCTCTTTAATGTAGTTGATGCAGACTCATTCATAAATTAGTTGCAGCAAAATGCTGATTGCCGACGTAATGAATCTGCTATATTAGTGATTAAAATCTTACTTCTCTAGTTAACGTTAGCTTGTTTACAATAGCTTGTTGCATAGTGCACTGTAACCGTTAACCCTTTTTTAATTCCTTGTTTTTATTGTTGTGATTATTTTTATGATAGTTTTACTTTCTTTAAAGAAAAACTTTGAAAATAATCATAATGACGCAGTCTCCGTGCTACAATAATAATCTTTATAAGTACAATTAGACTATTATTTGTGCCCCCCCCCCTTCAAAAATTGCTCCTGAGAAATTTTATATTTATTGTCCCCCCCCTACTGTTAAATGAAATTTACGCCCTAGACTCTACAGGTTAATTAACATATTGTACAGGTTAATTACCATATTAATACACACGTTGAGGACGTAAAGGGCGCAAAGTCTCCCGAAAACGCATACATTTAGATCATTAACGAATTTTTGGCGTTCCATAATACCAACTGACAGCTGTCAGGTAACAAAATGAGCTTGTATGAAGTCACCTTTACAATCTCTACTAAATCCTTTCAATGTTGTGTAATCGATCATTTTTAATAATTGCTCAGAACGTGGTTGTGGATATTTATTAGCAGCTACCTGACGTTAGCCAACTAGCCTCAGCGCGTCATTTATACATCTAAATTGCGCTGATCTGTTTTAAATCGACAACATGGAAAACACAAAAATGTTTATCTATTTAATCTTATTCACACACATAGACTCACCCTTTGCTCTTCACCACGTCCTGCTTAGATACGCACGACTACGTTACAAATAAAAAAACAGTTTTCCCACCCATATTTCGGTAATAAGTCCCGCCCCCTTTTGTCTGATTGGCTGCTTGTATCCACAGGCGGTTGGATAGGGAAAACATGCATATTAGACTTTTACACAGAATTCTTTTTTCTCAGTCTGAAAGACCTGAATGTTAAACACGCTTCATAATATATCTTTCTAAAAACACTGTTATTTATTTCAGATCTTCCAAGTTATCGCTCACGACTTCTCATCATATCCAATCACCAAACTGCTGCCATAAACCAATAGCCAATCATAGAGAAGGAGGCTGGATCTGTCGAATATGGGTAGGACACAAATAAAGCAGAATATAACGGTTTGTACGGAACGTGATGGAAAGCCACAATGGTCAAAAACTCATAAGAAGAGAGTTTAAAGGAGTAGAAGAGTTCTAGGTGAAATACATAGTAGATTGTCATATTAATTTAGTTATAGATGTAGTAAATAACCTCTTAAAGATGATGAAGAAGAAATAAAAACTCAAACTTGAGATGTGTTTATATGTCGATCGTTGTCGTGTTTTTCTTGTATCTGATAAAAGTTACTGGTTTTCATCAATGCTGGTTTCACAGAGGAACTAGGGCACTTAAACTGATGTTCATTCATTCATTAATTCATTCATTCATTTTCTACCGCTTATTCGAACTTCTCGGGTCACGGGGAGCGTGTGCCTATCTCAGGCGTCATCGGGCATCAAGGCAGGATACACCCTGGACAGAGTGCCAACCCATCACAGGGCACACACACACACACACACTCTCTCTCATTCACTCACGCAATCACACACTATGGACAATTTTCTAGAGATGCCAATCAACCTACCATGCATGTCTTTGGATTGGGGGAGGAAACCGGAGTACCCGGAGGAAACCCAAGAGGCACGGGGGGAACATGCAAACTTGTGAGGCAAACGTGCTAACCACTAAGCCACCGTGCCCCCTAAACTGATGTTTAATAGGAAAAATAAAATCCAGTGATCACATACACATGATCATGCACAGGGGTCAATGTTAGCTCGAGAGCTTCTTTTCCCACACAGCAATTATAGTGACATTCAAATCGTTTCAGTAAAAATAAATAGAGATGATTATGCAAGATTTTCAGGATTTCTTTTGTTTAAACAGGAATCAAGAGGAATGCAAGTCAAATTTGTAAAACTTACCTAGTTTAAAGTTACAGAATGCAAATATAAGGAGTCTTTAAAAAGCAATATGTAAACTAAGACATGATTATTTTTTATTTTATTTTTTTATTTTATTTTTTTTATCAGAAAGGACTTTTTGCTCTGATTTGGTTTGCCATTGTTTCATGTTCCACTAGATGTCAGTATATATACACACATGAGACATAACCAAGCCAAAGGACGTTGAGGTTCTCTTTAGGAGTGACGAGGATGGACAGGATTAGGAACGAGCACATCAGAGGGACAGCTCAGGATGGCTGTTTTGGGGACAAGGTCAGAGAGGATAGATTGAGATGGTTTGGACATGTACAGAGGAGGGAGATGGTTATATTGGTAGAAGGATGTTGGAGATGGAGCTGCCAGGTAAGAGGTCAAGAGGAAGGTTAAAGACATATGGATGTGTTGAAAAAAGGACATGAAGGTAACTGGTATGAGAGTAGAGGATGACGAGGATAGAGTTAGGTGGAAACAGATGATTCGCTGTGGTGACCTAACAGGAATAGCCAAAAGAAGAAGAAGAAGAAGAAGAAGAAGAAGAAGAAGAAGAAGAAGAAGAAGAAGAAGAGAACCAAGCCAGTCATCAGCATTTATTCATTTCAATCTTGTTGACTATCAGAAAACTTTCTTTGATGGTTTTTGTTTGCACTCAAACGTTCTACATCCTCAAAATGATTTATAATGTTTGCCCCATAAAAAGTGGAGTTTAATGGAATTAGAAAGCACATTGACTCATAAAGCAATCTGCATATGATTCTTGCAGACATTTATTGCATATTGAAGACATCTGTAAACCGAGATGCGTTAAATTCTAATAATATATGAGCGTGATCTGGTTGCAGCAGTTTTCCTCAGGTTTATGACAAAACAGGGTTCAGGTTTTATTTTATTCACAGCGTTTGGTAGACGGTCAATTTTGGTTAACACTTTATTATTTAAGGTTACTTTACCGTATTGTAATAAATACTGTATTAGCAAGTAATAAATAATAAAGTTAAGAGTTTATTAAATGCAATAATAAATTCACTCACTAATTTTCTAACTTCTCGGGTCACGGGGAGCCTGTGCCTATCTCAGGCGTCATCGGGCATCAAGGCAGGATACACCCTGGACGGAGTGCCAACCCATCGCAGGGCACACACACACTCTCATTCACTCACGCAATCACACACTACGGACAATTTGCAATAATAGATTCAATAATAAATTAATAACTGATAAATAAATAATTCATAAATCTATTATTCGATTATTTATTTATTTATTTATTTTTTTTAGGGTACTTTCAATGACTTTTCATCACATATCACATTTAAACACTAGTGACCTTTCATTTTGACTTACATGTAAACTTAATGAATATACGTAATTGTTGTTGGTTTATTTGATTTTAAATAAAAGCAGCTTTGACAAAAATGCTAGCTGTAATTCAAAATTCACAGTTTTTTCTTTTGCTTATCTTGTATGGTGTGTATACATTACACAATCTAAGACAAATCATTAAAAAATAAAAAAAGAATCTGCTGTTAGGAGAATCGTACATGATCCCGATTATGGTGACGTTTTATGTAAAAATATTTAGTTTATTTAAAATGTATGGGAGGAGCCTCCAGCTTCAGTGCTTCAGATATTATTCTCTGTAAATAAATATCTTTTGTCTAATAAACTAAAAAAAAAAGAGGCTGATGACTGTTACAATGTTATACAGCTGCTATAACGTAAGGCATAACGGGAACTATGACTTATGGTATGATTTTATTTGGTCTTTTCGCCTCATCTAAAAAATGCTGCATAGTCCTCATTTTGGAAACCATGCCTGTAAATCCTCATCTCTTACCACAAGAGGTGGCTGCTATTAGAGTAAGTGGGCACACCTGAGCTTCGAGACGGAGTTCGTGCGATTTTAAATGCCGAGTTCTTGAACAGCGAGGAAGAGAAGAGTGCCAAGCTTCTAGACGTCCAGTGCAGCTGTTCTGTCTTGCTCCACAAGGCTTCTACTGTTTCACTTCCAATACGACACTAATTAAATCTGTGCTACTGCCAGATCCCCCTCCATCACCACCCCCTCCACGACCACCAAAACCACCACCACCTCCATCCGCTCCTCGCTCCCCAAGCCTTACAACAGCTGCCCGGGATTGCATGTTTCAATTGGGTTATTGACCAGCTCTTTTTGAAACTAAATTTACTGCTTTCACCCTTTTCCCTACCCTTCTTTTCATTTAATCGGGGCATAATTGATTCCTTCACTATGGTCTTTTTTCTCTTTTTTTGTAGTCTACCAATGGGACCCCCTTCCCTCATTCAGCACTGGAAACAGGACGTGTGCAAGGCAGCAACGTGACACTCTCTCACTCACAGCCTGAAAGAAAGATCTCTCTCTCTCTCTCTCTCTCTCTCTCTCTCTCTCTCTCTCTCTCTCTCTCTCTCTCTCTCTCTCTCCCTCTCTCTCACTAATGCACAGGCCACCAACACAGATATTTCAAATACTCAGGATTGTGATTTAAATTTCCCATCCTTGGTGACCCGTGAATGACCGCCTGTTATGTTACCATTAGGCGATCTCGAGCAGAATTAGTCGTATCAAAGCAAAGCTCGTCTGCACTAATCAGTATACAGAGAAAACTCTTTCAGAAGCAGCAGCTCTGTTCTGGCCACTTCCTTCCCTTTCCGCTAAGAAATTCCCATCCATGAGGAATTCTAGATTCTAGCAACACGAGGGATGTGGAAGCCTAGCGGTTAAGGTGGTGGACTACTGATCGGAAGGTTGCGAGTTTGAATCCTAGGTTGAATCCTAGGCCCCTGAGCAATGCCCTCAATTGTAAAAAAAAAATTCTGGATAAAAGTGTCATCTAAAATAGATTTGGATGAGAATCTTTCCTGTTTTGTAGAGATAATACCAGGGGTATATGTCCGCTCTAAAACACACCTCAGCATCATTCATGGTTACTGGTTTCCAGCCACCACTTGTGTCAGGAATGATTTAAATCTGTTTATAGTGATTTTAATGTTGTGGATATCTTCAAATCAACTTTCTCTTTCTTGAACTTGAGACCGAAAACATTTTGCATCGTGACTGATAAGAAGCACTGACACCAAGTTCCTGTCTAAGTTATTAAAAGAGAATCAATAACGTATTGGAATACTTTTAGAGGTCGACCGATCAGAACTAAGCATTTAGCAGTGTTATGGAAAAAAACACATTAATACGTTACAGTTTTAGATTTCCTCGTTATATACGATCTACATATACGGTTTAGCATTTTATTTAAAATGGTTTGACTTCTGTATTTTTCTGTTTCTCTTCGTTTCTTCTCTGTACTTTCTTTATCATTCACAAATGAAGCAAAATGCAGCAGTTAGATTTTTAACAGGACCCTAATAAAGGGATCACAAAACAATCCTCCTGATTTGGCATCTCTTCCTTGGCTTCATAATGGATTTTAAGCTATAGAAAGCTCTTTCTGGTCTTGATGGACAGAACCTTAATTTCCTATCTAAGATCAGGCACTTTTTTGTTTACAAGAACATTAAGATCTTGTGACTATGTACGTTTACATTTATGGCATTTAGCCGACACCTTCGTCCAAGAGCGACTTACAGAAGTGCTTTAAAGTCTTTATCAGTGAATACATCCATACTGTTTTACTCGGACTCAGACTAAGAACACTATCGATGTAAACGCCACTGTTGTCGCATTAAAGCAATTAATGGATGATTGAGACTAAATTTAATCCTAAATTTAAGAATCTTCTCTTCCAGATTCACCTCTTAAATCTCATATTTAGCATTTGTCTTAGATGACATTATATAATATTTCTGACTTAAATAACTTTAAGCTAATGTAAAAATATTAATAAAAAAATAGGATGTTATTGTTTTTTTTTTTTTTTAAAGGGAACATTATTGCATGCTGGCTGTAAAGCACCGGCTCTCTAAGAGGGTGTTGAATATAGAAGCAAGTTCATTCTGTAACCACAGTCCTGAGTCATCATGATTTAAAACATTCAGTGGTTGTCATCATCATTATCATCATCATCATCATCATCATCATCATCATCATCATCATCATCTCCTCTCTTTGATTCTCTGAATTGGCATTACGAACAAATGCCGACTGATGGCGTGTTTAGCACCCTCTTGTAACTGAAAGGGGCAGTCTGGGTAAATCAGGGGTTTCTGTGGTTTTACACTTCACTACCTGGGTTTCCAGTGCATGCTCTTTTCAGCAACGTGGGTGGCAGGTTATACTACCATCACACTCTCCCTCCTCTCTCCTCTGTGTATGTGTGTGTGTGTGGGACTTCGTATTGTGGTTGGCCCTCCGCACCCCTTCGAGTCATCACTCACCCCGGCTGCCTGGAAAACGGCGATATTGTTTCATAATGAAAGCCGAGCTGGGTGCCGAGTTCCTAAAGAATCAGGGTCGTCTTAACTGCAGATGCCCAAATTAGATTTACATATTTATTGTTTTCCGTCCTGAACCGTGGCACAGGCTCCTCAGTGTCATCAACTCCTCATGGGATGGAGAAAACAAGACCAAGGACATGCAGAAAATTTCCACATTCTGGAGAGCAAAGACAGAGGAGGAGTGTCACTCACGTTTTCTCCTCCTCTGTCTTTGCTCTCCTTGCTAACGCTCTCCTTCCTTCCTTCCTTCCTTCCTTCCTTCCTTCCTTCCTTCCTTCCTTCCTTCTCTCGATCGCTCCCTCCTTCCTTTTCCCTCCTTGTTTTCTTTATTTGTATCCCAGTCACTGCTTGGCATTAAATCGTATTATTTTTCAGTAAATAAACTAGTTTCTGGTAGGAATTACACACAGCGTAGTGTGAGGTCCATTTCATAAAAGAGGCCTGGAACCTTTTATCCAAGATGTTGTTCTAGTTGAGCTTTAGTGGAGACACTTTCTGATGGCTCTGAAAGGAAAGAGACCAGGTTTCTCCCCCCGCTATTCCAGGCATTGTGGTGCGAGTTATTCGAAGAGGCTGCATTTTTCCTTGATTTCACCCCTTTGTTCTTGGCTGTTCCGTAAGTAGTTCCAGGGTTGCAGGGCTGTTTGGCCTGCGTGCGAGCATGAGGGTCCGGTGTGACACCTGCTGTGGTGTGAATGAATGAGGTCAGGGACGAACTCTTGCTGCAGCTGCTCCTTCCCACTGCTGTCTCAACACAAGCTGTACATCTTACACTGGGCTATATACACTTTAGGAGTATATATGTATCAGTTTGGAGAGAGAGAGAGAAAAAAGAAAACACTGGAAACATCCTTAAAGTAGAAATAGAAATGTCAGCATGGTGTGTAAAGTGCAGCTATGATATTTCCTCAACCTTAACTACATCACTCATGTTCATACTTGGTCTCAAAAAGTGGCTGAAATATTTAAATAGAAATAAAATCTCTGCTCACTAAATTATTGTTTTTGATATTTTAGTGAAATACAATGTTCATGTTTTTTCCATAGCCATACAAATATGAAATAAATACAGATAATATAATACATGATATTTGGATATTTTTTGTATTGTTTAAAAAAAAACATAAATAATAAAATAGAAGCACAAAAAGCATTTCCTGACATGTCCACCAGAGAGCAGTATTTTACAAACAAATCCTTTCTGCATGGACCTTTGCTTCATCTACTGCTGATGCATCAAAAGCTGGTCCAACTTGAACAGTCTTTCCATCCTTTCCCCATTCCAAAGATTCAAGTTTTTTCCTCATAATGTCTGATGAGAACGCGCTCATTTCCAAAAATCTGGTTTGTTACAATGTCATGTTATATGAATAAAACTACTTAAACAAAATAAAGCCCAGGATCTTTGGTGGTGCTGGGATTCAAACATGCAACCTTCTAATCTGTCACAAAACTAACCACTGACCCGACACAACATGCTTAACTATGTCTGACTGATTCAACCAGTTCTCACTCCAGCATCAATAAAGCATCAGTTTCCACCAGCATCAGTTTCCACAGCATCAATAAAGACCCATCCATCCATCCACCCATCCATCCACCCATCCATCCATCCATCCATCCATCCATCCATCCATCCATCCATCCATCCATCCAGCCAAATGAACAAAATTCTTCATGCAGGTGTCTCAGCCATCCATTCGTAAGTCAGAAGCCTGAAACTGTCAGAAAACAGAGGCATCTTCACAGAAGCCGAGATAACATAGAAAATTGGTTTATTAGGAAAAAATAAAAAATGCTACAAACACAAGGAACATGGTAAAAGGACTTAAACACACACACAAGACAACTGCTATAAATAGGGAGGACAATCATAGAGACACAATGAACAGGTGTGCAGAGGTGGGGAATGGATTAAGGAAAGGACGGGGCTAACATACGTGAACACAAATACAAAAGCACATAGTACAGACAAACAAGGCCATGTCCCCTAGTGTCCAGGCATAGAATAGCCCCAGCCATTCCTGATAAAAACAATTATACATGTATAAATGTCAACTTGGGCTCATTTTACTCTAAATTACTCTAATCTCTACATCGTATATTAACCCCTTCATGCTAGCTGTAAAAAGATCTCAGGATATTTGTCCCACCAGTGAAAGTCACAATCCCAAAAATCTAGCCATGGCGTCTGGGTCTTCGACTATTTAATGAAAATACAGAGCACTTTATTATTTGTGAAGTATTGCCATCATTTATGTGTAGTTATTTTTTGCTGAGAGCTGTGTGGATTATGATAAATACTTGTATTTTGGATTATTGGCCTCATTTTATATTCCTGATTTTAATAAACTTTATGTATTTGAATCTTCACTCATCCGCTAAGTTATACAATCCAATTCTAATAGATCAGACAACGATATCGCCCATAAGACCTGAATTAAGAGACGGTTTATTCGACAATAATTTTTATTGTCAGTACTTTTAATTCCATCCAAAATAAAAGAGCCTTAAAAAGAAACAAACACTGTATAAAACAGACTGTATTTAGTCCAATATTTTCCCCATTTCTCAATATTACTTTAAATTGTTCAGGAATACTGAATGTAAATTTTTTCTTACATGCCTATTTCATGCATGTGTATAATCCTTGCAAACACACCTTTAAGTTCAATTTTATGACAAAAATCCTACTGTTAAAGAAATTTGAAGTCTCTGATTCTAAAATTTGTGAAATTTGAGGCAGTTTTAAAAACACAACAAAACCAAAATAATAAAAAAAAAACAGCAAAAAAGACTGTCTAGGATTATGCCTGCACAGGGGGTTGCCAGATCTTTCCCACAATGAAAAAATTCTGATCTTCACCCAGTGAAGGAACGAATCGTATCGTCAAAGTCCTATATTCTGTATTAAATCAGTAACGTTTTTAACAGAATTTCAGGCTTTTTGAGATTGTTGCACTGATCTGGCAACCCAGCATGTTTAGAGAAGTTCACTACATCTTTAGTAATCATGCAATTATCCATAAATAGTTTAATAATGTTGTTTATACGCTTCATTTCTATGTGAAGCTTTGGATATGACTAATCAGCACGTGTTCACTACGACAAGCTTGACTCAGACGGTTCTTACACTCCTCCATGGCCGAGAAACTGAAATTCGTCTGGCTTCCTCCATTGGAAATGTGGCTAAAGTGTGTGAGGTGGAACAGGGAATTCTACATAAGCAAAAGCTTGACACTGAAACAATGGTGGAAAGACAGCAGACTGTATTTTTCTTGGTCTATAATTCAAAACATGATGAGATTCCTTTTATACAGCCATTACAAAAAATGGACATGCTAATAATAAGCCCAGCTGCTCAAATGAACACATGCACACGGAATTAAACTGTTATAAGACACGGATGAGAAAACAAACACCAGGAGCACACAGTGCACTCTTTTGACACTTCTTTCTTGCCAGAGAGAGCACAGCTGTAGACTTTCTCCGTGCTTCTTTCATCAGCCCGTATCTGTCTTCCTGCTTCTCTTTGAGAGTTTATATTGGAAGTACATGCCGTTCCGTGACCTTTCACTTTTCCTTTTCAAGCAGCTGAAGCCGTCTCCAGCGTAGCCGGTCTCGCACCGGCAGGTGTACGAGCCGTATGTGTTTACACACCATGCGTGGCGACTGCAGCGGTGGCAACCTGTCACACACTCATCTTCATCTGTGAGGGACACATGAGGTAGTTGAGAATTGAGGTGAGACTGGGAGAGGCTGCGGTCATGAAGAGTTTTATGCAGGACGTTGTATAAGACGGAGGATTTATTAATCAATAAAAATAATAATAATAATAATAATATATGTTGTGCTATCAGAAAAATCACCTACATGTCACACATTTCTACAAATTTCTACAGGTGTTTTATGTGCTCTGAATTGGACATACAGTATATTAACATAAATAAAGAAGTTCTACATTTGTTGACCCGTTATTTCCTCAGAAGCTCTTGGTTACACAATTCCACTCAAATACAAACTGTTGTACAAAGGACATTATTTATATTGACATTATTTCCCGTACAGTGTCACCCAAATGAGGATGAGGTTCACTTCTGAGTCTGGTTTCTTCCTCATACAATCTCAGGGAGTCTAGCTCATTAGGGATAAATCACTCATTCACTCACTCATTTTCTACCGCTTATCCGAACTACCTCGGGTCACGGGGAGCCTGTGCCTATCTCAGGCGTCATCGGTCATCAAGGCAGGATACACCCTGGACGGAGTGCCAACCCATCTCAGGGCACACACACACTCATTCACTCACACACTCACACACTACAGACAATTTTTCCAGAGATGCCAATCAACCTACCATGCATGTCTTTGGACCGGGGGAGGAAACCGGAGTACCCGGAGGAAACCCCCGAGGCACGGGGAGAACATGCAAACTCCACACACACAAGGCGGAGGTGGGAATCAAACCCACAACCCTGGAGGTGTGAGGCGAACGTTCTAACCGCTAAGCCACCGTGCCCCCCTCATTAGGAATAAATGTTAGAGATAAATAATAACTTAATTTTAAACTTTACATTTTTTATTTATTTTTATTCATTTGCAAAGCTACTTTGAAACAATGTGAACTGTTAAAAGCGCTATACAAATAAAATGAATCGAATTGAACTGAATGACACAGAGTGGTGAAGAGGAAGTAGTTAGGTTACAGGTCTTGTTCATCGTTGCTCTTAAACCTGGCGCTATCATTTGATCACATTATCTTATATGATATACAGTATATTTCAGGTGGGAAGTGTTAGCTTAGAGGCTAAGATGTTCAGATAATCGTAAGTTCAAATGTCAGGACAAGCAAGCCGCCACTGCCGGGCCCTTTTGCACGGCCCTTTACTGCTCAATTGTATAAATGTGATAATTGGACAAAAGCGTTCACCAAATTCTTTGATGAAGATTGGGATGAAATCGATGGAACGGATTACGTTATAAATCGAAACTTGTTAAACACCTTTACATAACACTAATTTTTTTAGAATTAGAATTCTTTCTCTGCCGGATGCCAAAGTTCGCAAGTTGTCAATACAACAGAATTGCAGCATTATGGGATGTTCATAAAGCTTCTTGTACTGAGGTCTTTTGGGAAACAATAACATAGTAACATCCTATTAAACATTATTATGTTATTAGTTATTCATTAAAATTAATGAAGAGCATATTATTATGGAGGTTCCTCTGGGTACTCCGGTTTCCTCCCCCAGTCCAAAGACATGCATGGTAGGTTGATTGGCATCTCTGGAAAATTGTCCGTAGTGTGTGAATGTGTGAGTGAATGTGTGTGTGTGCCCTGCGATGGGTTGGCATTCCGTCCAGGGTGTATCCTGCCTTGATGCCCGATGACACCTGGGATAGGCACAGGCTCCCCGTGACCCGAGGTAGTTCGGATAAAGCGGTAGAAAATGAATGAATGGATGAACGTATTATTATGAAACACTCTCATGAAATGAGATGAGATCAGATGATATGAGGTGGCTGAGAACCTCAGAAACTCAAAAACAAGCTTTAATATTATATTAAAAACAGCTTTCTGACAGAAAGAGAAGTGAACATGTAATACTTGGAAAAAAAAATCAACACAGCGTAAGAGATCCATAGTTGTGTGAGAGCAAAAAAAAAAGTTTTACATTCTACCCTTGCAGGATATCAGGAATGAAACAAGTAATAATAATACGGCTTGGTGTGTTTGGGAGCGCGTCAACTCCCGTAAGTTTTCCGTTTTCTAAAATGTCATTTTTAACTGTATTTCTAACGAATCTAAACAGTCGCACTGATCCAATGAAACGAAACATCTGTTGCTGACTAGTGAACAGGAGAGTTAAACCCTGCTCCAGAAACACATGTCTGTGCCAACTACAAGTGCTTTTAATTTAGTTGCACTGTACATTAGCGAAAGCGGAACGAAGGCTTTCTTGTTTTCACCTGCATCCAGTCTGTAGAAAGCATTAGTGCAGTTCAATAAATATCAGCAATTCATCAGCTGAGCTTGGTGATGAATTCAATTTTATTTCTATCACGCTTTTAACATTAGGCATTGTCCCAAAGCACCTTTACAGAAATCTATAAACTCAGGATAGAGATTTCTCATTTATCCTTTTATCTAATGAGCAAGCCATTAATGAGGAGACTTTTGTATGAATACAAGAAGAAGAATCCTTGACAGGAACCAGACTCACATACTGTAGGAACCCATCATCATCTGAGTGTGATTATAATAATTTCCTTTCTATAACTGTGTGAATTCATTCTAGGATTAACATGATGAACTTTTCACTGATGGAAACTTGAGTACAAAGCTGCTACTGATATTTCTAGTCCTAAACCATCTTCAAGAGGAACTAGGTTTGGTCTACATTGATTTCCACCATACTTATCTAAACTTCCTTACCAAAAAAAAATGAAATTTGCTTGAGTCCATGATCAGCATTGAATGTCTTTGTCATGTCCCATATCTCTCAAATAAAATTAGATGCTCAGGGCTTTAAGAATGTGTAGTGTTTCATAAGTATTTGTTTTTATCTAGCCTATTAAGGGCAATATATTCAAAGAAAGGTTAAAAAGAAAAAAAAAAGGTTCGTTTTTTCAACTTTGTATCTTGAAAGTAAATTTGATATCAAACCCATTCCTGCTCTCTGACATTCCCCAAGTGTTTGTTCATAATCATCTAAAATGTGAATGTTTTTTCAACCACTATAAAGTCCTGACTCAATTTTAGATCAGAATCACAGACAGAAAATCATTCATTTTTTTAATACTGAATAAAATGATTTCTGACGGTATACTGAAATGCCTGAGTACTGGTTTAAACTGGTTTAAATAATTCCCTAGTAGCATGATGCAAATGAGATCTACTTTATTCCACAACGCTGCTCCATTATTTATTCTGATTGAAAATCGCAGGTTCATTTTAAATTCTAATATGTTGTTGTTTCTATTTCTGCGTACACAAGGACGATAAAAAGAATACTGATTGTGTGGTTTTCTGTGAGAAGACATTTACTTATATGAAAGCATATATGAAAGGAGTCTCCAGCGTGAGCACTTTCTTATGCTGGTGAGGGAATGATCATATTAGCGGTTATAATGTAAGTATTCGAAGATTAAACAGAATGGTGTGGCTTCAGTATTTAATCTATAAATATAATCAATATTTGACAAAATTGATGCAGAGGAATGAATCACATCGGATGCTCCACACCACCTCATTGTTGATTGTTTTCCTATAAAAACGTCTCATAAAGATATTTTTCACTCTGTTACCTCTAGAGGGCGACATGTCTGCTATTGAAAGAAATCCCTACAAAGACTACAAATACTTCTGTGAAATACAAAAACTATTTGGCTAAAGTCGTTTATGCCAATAATAAAAAAGACAGTAAAGATCAATTAGTGGCCATTGTTTCACTAACAAATTAACAGTTGTTCAGGTAAAATTTATTTTACACACTTACTCATAATATACTCCATTACTCATATATTATTTCCATTTAACTATATGTATGTGTTTTTTTTTAGTATTCACCCAGTATTTAGTGTCTCTTCCCTCTGCTGTGAAGCTGATTTTGTTTTGTAATTCATTGTATTTTATTTTTTGCATTTTTCATTAAGGACTTTTATTTAGGTTTTGTCTCCTTATAGAGAGGATAGTGAGTAATAATTCTGTGGAGGGGTGGGGAAAAAAAAGAAAAAGGAAGAGTGTGAGAACAGATTGGTGTTGCTGCTCTATCTGCTCTGTCCATCGTCATTACTGAAACTGTAGAGCTGTAATATATCCTCTGAACCGTAGATCTACTAAACCCCATTCTTTAATTACAAATAAAACTGCAGAGAAAGCTGGACTGTCTGTTATCTACATTTCCATTGACTCTTTCTTGAAATTTTCTTGAAAGAATGTGGATTTATAAAATTACCTCTGCATGTGATGGAATTCCATAATATTCCCAAAATGTATCCGGACCTGCATTCGCATGCGTAACTTCCGAAAGTGTTCCTACAGGTCTGCTGCTCTGAGCACACAGAGAAAGCTCCTTTACACTCATCTACATCTGCAACATAAACAGAAAACAATCCTTTTACATAGTTTAATAGCTATAACGGTTTATGATTTTTCATGTTAAATTATATTGAACTATACTGGTATATTTTAATAAGTTAAATGAAAAAAAGCCTTGATTTGGCACATATACGTTGCAGCACAGTGAAATTTTCTTCTTAGCATGTCCCAGAAATTGAAGTCAGAGTATAGATTTGGCCCTGATGGAGCAGAGATTGTTAAAGGCCTTGCACAAGTACCCAACATTGGCAGCTTGGAAGTGCTGGGGTTGAACCCCTGACATTCTGATCAGGAACCTTACCCACTGAGCCACCACAACCGTTTTACATTTTTCTAGAAGGCCAAATTAATATAATTAAGTTATTTAAAAAAAAATGATATGATGATATGGACACCTTTTGCTGCAGCCACACAAATAACTACTTTATTAGGCTTACATATATCTCATTTATACAGTTGAGCAATTGATGGTCAAGGGCCTTGCTCAGGGGCCCAGCAGTGTCATCTTGGTGGCCCTGGGATGCAAACTCACAACCTACCGATCAGTAGCCTGACACTTTTACCAATGAGCTTCAGAAATTATTTACAATCACAATTACAATCCTGTGTCATTAGGATGAGGACGTTTTCTCAGGGAGTTTATTTTCTTACCACTGTTATGCCTGGCTTACTCATTAGGGATAAAGAAATGTATATAGTTTTAAGTGCTCTGATTTAAATTGAATTGAATTGAAATCGGGGGGCATGGTGTCTTAGTGGCTTAGTGGTTAGCACGTTCGCCTCACACCTCCAGGGTCGCGGTTCGATTCCTGCCTCCGTGTTGTGTGTGTGTAGTTTGCATGTTCTCCCCGTGCCTCGGGGGTTTCCTCCGGGTACTCTGGTTTCCTCCCCCGGTCCAAAGACATGCATGGTAGGTTGATTGGCATCTCTGGAAAATTGTCCGTAGTGTGTGATTGTGTGAGTGTCTGTGTGCCTGGTTACAATCCAGTCAAAATAAATGATCACATATTCTACAGTCACGTGATAGACAGCATTCCCCACCATCGTCACAACACAAACTGAAGGAATATCATACAGAAGAAACTTGTTCATCACTCCAGTACAGTTCCTGAGACTTGTAAAATTAATGCCAAGAAACACTGAAACTGTTCTGTTGACTTGTTATGACTTGATCTTACTAATACCTTGTATGTTGTTTTTCCTCCTTTAATTTGTCACCCGTCACCCAGTACTTCACAGCGTTAGAAGCTTATTCACAAAACATCAAAACCACACACATTCATACACATGTTTAGTGCACCTGGACTCCTGCTCAAAAAAAGTCCTAAACACAAACAACCATCCTGTTGCGATCAAACGCAACCAGAATTGGAGTAAATGACCGCTTTGACAGTCCCCACATCACACAGCTTTGAAATTTACACCGCTGTTAAGAGCAAGAACAAAGGATTGAAGGAACACCTTCTCTTTCTACGTCTCTCTCTCTCTCTCTCTCTCTCTCTCTCTCTCTCTCTCTCTCTCTCTCTCTCTCTCTCTCTCCCATCCACAAATAGATTACAGTCCCACGGTAAGTCAAATACTAGCGTGAATAACTAAAAAATGCTTGCTACTATTTATACTAATTTGTGAATATATCACAGTATAAACTATGGAAATTTAAAACAATTTGTAATTTCCTAGGAAAGCATAATGCTTAGGTCTAAAACAACTTCTCAAACTGTACATACAGAATTTTTTATTATTAAATTATTAAAGCTACAACAACATTACAAATATGTTCTGCTGCTGTATGTATGCAGGATTGCTGTGAACTGTCTCATATATATATATATATATATATATATATATATATATATATATATATATATATATATATATATATATATATATATATATGAACTATTTCAATGAAAAAGAATTATTTGTGTGAGAAAAATAGCATGTGAAAATAAAAACGCATGACCTACACCAAGAAATAAATGAATCATGTTAATATCAAATCACATTGTAAAATAACCATGTGGTTATTTTAAAAATAAATCATAAACCAAAGTGAATAAATAATATGAAAATCTGTGACAAAAAAAATATCGGATAAATAAACGATCAAATAATTAAATTGTGAAATAAATGAATCATGTGATAAATTGTGTAGAAAACCCCTCAAAAACAACACATGTGAAAATGAGCAAATTGTGTAAAAAACAAAAAATTGAATAATGAATCTTGTAAGAAAAATCATGTTAAAATAAATGAAGTGTAAAAAAATACACAAAAAATTTTATGAATTTTGAAAATAAATTCAGTGAAAAATTACAGGTACGTTTACGTGAATTATGCGAAAATAAATGACTAGTGTGGGGAAAAAAAACACACGAGAAAATAATTGAACACTGTAAAACAATGCATATTATAAAACTGAATCATATAGAACAAAAATGCAAATAATCATGTAAAAAAAGGAATAATATAGAAAATAAAAATATGTACACTACATATAAAATGGTTGGCTCATGAACAAAAACACAGGGGGATTTCCTGTGACTTTCTGTATGGTGTGTTGTTATCATTTTAATATAACAGTACTGCCAACTATAAGCAGATTTTCCAAAATAAATAAATAAATAAATAAATAAATAAATAAAAAACGTAAGAAAACATGACGTTCTCCATTTCTTTCAGCTACTGTCTGGTGAATATTCTAAAGAGGACCAACATGATGATGTCATCAAAACAGCACCAGCCAAACATGTGTGTGTGTCTGTGTGTGTATGGACAGACTGGAACACACACTAGCTACATCGTTGTTTATTCAAAAATAAACAATGACGTAGTAAGTGTGATTCCATCTGTTTCCATCACCCCATATTGCGTCTTCTGTTTTTTTCCACCTCAGACAAACATCAAGACCTTCCATATTTAGACATTCTTCCAGAATTCGGACATTTCTGTTTCGAGAAGTCCAATAAAAACACACGAACAAAAACCTTACTGACGGCGATATGTTTAACACTGACTGATTAAAATTCGGAAATATTTCCCAATCGCTCCTGGCATTGCTTTGGGAAATTGACGTTAAACCCGTCTAGTCGAGCATGACCAGGACTGAAGATCATCTCCTTGGCTGTGTGGGTAATAACAGACTAGATTATAAACACTAGGCTATTTTATTGCATGGGAACCTTTCCTCTACAGGGTTCTCTGAGAACTTTGGAGCAAGAGCTTTTATCATCATCCAACAGTTTACCTCAGATTGCGGATCAGTGTAAAAGATCTTGTAGCTGCAGAACTTCTAACGTAACTTCTAATGTAATCTAGCTGCAGCAATTCAACATGTTATGTAATTATGTAATTATGTATCCTGCCTAGAAACCAAACAACTCATATATCCTATAAGCTCGAGTCACTGTGTGTGTGAAGTTTGTGTTCTTCCCATCTCCATGTGGGTTTCCTCTTGATTCCTGGTTTTCTTCCCACTTCCCCAAATTCATTTTTGTATATACGTTAAATTATGAAAGCATGAATGATCTACTACTTCTGTGAAAGTGGAAGTTCAGTGGTTTATATGTTGGCCTACTGATCGAAAGGTTGTAAGTTCCACTCTGAGGTTCACCAAGCTGCCACTGATGGGCCCTTGAGCAAGGTCCTAAACCGTCAATTGTTTAGTTGGATAAATGTAAGTCACTCTGGATAAGATCACCTGCCAAATAATGTAAATAAGTTTAGGAATGCTGTGATGTAATGTCATCCATAGTGTATTTTTCACCTCACACTGAGTGTTCAGAATCCTCTGATTAAGATGTAAGATGATAAATAAATAAATAAATAAATAGTATAAATAAATAGTATAAATAAATAAATAAATAAATAAATAAATAAATAAATAAATAAATAAATAAAGAGGAATTGGAGAGTGTACATATATTTCCACAGTTTTGTCTTATCTACTGTATGATGTTTAAATGAACAAAATCATGTTATATAATAAAGATAATGTTATATACTAATTACTACATTCTATACTTATCCACACATCCATCTATTGTATCTGTATATACAGTCGATATTTTGCGTGTGCTGTGATTTTATGTTAACACGGTTCTAAAGAGTGCGTTTCTATAATTCTTCCTGTCGGTTCGGATTATTTTCCTCTGATCTCTCCCAACAAAAAGGCGTTTCCACACACGGAATTAGAGAGATTAATAACAGAGCAAGTTTACAGGTGTTCCCATTAAAGTGGAAGGTACTGTAGTGACTTCAGGAGAGCACAGAGCGACCACTCTCAGTCATCGACAAGATCACCGAACTTCTTGGTGTTCATCTAGCAGAGAACTTCACCTGGTAACTCAACACCAGCTCCATCACCAAGAAAGTCTAGCAGCATCTCTACTTCTTATGAAGGCTGAGGAAATCCCATCTCCTTCCCCCCTGACTACATTTTACAGAGGGGCCATTGAGAGCATCCTGAGCAGATGCATCACTGTCTGATTTGGGAACATCTCGGATCGCAGGACCCTGCAGCGGAAAGTGAGGACAAAAGGTAGATGACTCCACACACCGCTCACACACTGCCATATGGAAAAGGTACCGAAGCATTCGGGCCCTCATAACAAGACTGTGTAACAGTTTCTTTCCACAAGTCATCAATAACTCCTCAAGCCATCATAACTAACTGAACTGTACCTAGCGCGCACACACACACACACACACACACACACACACACACACACACACACACACACACACACACACACACACACACATACACACACACACACACACACACACACTCAACTGTATGGACTGCAATGACCTACACCAAATACACACTTTTCCAATATACATCCATGTGTACAGCACCACCCAGTATCCAGTATTTCTGCACATGTACCATAGAACGTACAGTATGTACAGTATTGGTCGGCTCTGCTTTTGTACTTTTTTTTGTGTAAGGTCTTTTATTGTTTGTCTTCTGTCTTGCACTGTTTGCACCAGGTTGCACAGATGCACTTTATGTGACTAGGACTAAAGTGAGGACGTGATGATTCAGCGGTTAAGGCACTGGGATCTTGATCAGAAGGTCGGGGTTCGAGTCCACAAGCTGCTGAGCATCAACGTTGGGTCCTTGGGCAAGGTCCTTAAACTCACCTGCTCCAGGGGCACCGTCCCTATGGCTTGACCCTGCGCTCAGACCCCATAACCTGGGATAAGCGAAAACCTGGGCAAGTTGTGGCCTAATGGTTAGAGAGTCTGACTTGTAATCCTAAGGTTGTGTGTTCGAGTCTCAGGCCAGCCATGACTGAGGTGCAATTGAGCAAGGCACCGAACCCCCCGACTGTTCCCCGGGCACCACAGCATAAATGGCTGCCCACTGCTCCGGGTGTGTGTTCACTGTGTGTGTGTGTTCACTGCTGTGTGTGCACTTTGGATGGAGATGTGTGTGTGTGTTCACTGTGTGTGTGTGTGTTCACTGCTGTGTGTGCACTTTAAATGCAGAGAATGAATTCTGAGTATGGGTCACCGTACTTAGCTGTATGTCACGTCACTTTTTTCACTTTCACTTTCACTTACTTAGTCCTTAGCCCTGCCTTTGTTTTATGTAGCACCATGGTCTTGGAGAAACGTTGTCTCATTTCACTGTGTACTGCTTCAGCTATATATGGTTGAAATGACAATAAAAGCTTCTTGACTCTTGACTTGATTAGATATGACCGTAATTTACCAACGATTGCACTGCTTTGTATTTAAAGAACAACATGACAGTGTTTAGTTACATGTTGTGCCAATTAGTGTATTTAGTTTTTTCCTCTGTCTTGAGATTAATATGATGAAGATAAAAATCTCTCCTGAAGTCTTTCCCATAGAGGAAAGTGATTAGTCTAGTTTCAGAGCTGCTCTTATACATAATTATCCATTAAACTGTGCTTGACTGCTTGAAATCCATTATGTTATCACAGCATATTACAGAGATGTAGTTGAGTTTGAATTCACCTTTACATCTTCTCTTATCTAGTCCCAGTTGGAGTCCAGGTGGGCAGGTGCAGATCGGTGTGCCATTACTACCAATCTGGCAACCCAACTGACAATGAAGTTGAGTGCAATCGGGTTTCTCTACACCTAAAAAAAAAAGAAAAAAAAAATGTAATTAAAAAGATGCAGTCCTTATGACTTTTGTAGACCTCCATCCTACAGATGGTGTCAAGGAACCTGAAGGGGACTCGAGGTACAAGACGGGGGAAATCACAGGAAATAAGTACACGCACATACAAAGACACACTACAGGCAATGTAATTAACATGTCTTTGGACTGTAGGTGGAAACTGGGGTACTGAGAGAAATCCACTGAAGCACAGGGAGAACAGTCAACAGTCCCAACAGGCAGGGGAATTTAACTTCCAGCCCTGGAAAGATGAGCCACCAAAAGAAAATTTTTAAAGTTTGTAATTTAATTTAATTTTAAGTCTAAACTTCTGAGTGTATTACATTCAGTTTTTGATATCAGGAGTTATGAAGAGAATATTCATGTTGCCTGATTATATTTTTGAGCCACTATCTAATGCCATTAAGATGTGTCTACAGACGTTAACATCTGAATGAAGTAAACAGGGTAAGAACAATTAGGAGGGAAAAAAAGGAAATGGCAGGAACATAAGGTGTGAATAAATTGTATACAGAAAGTAATAAAATAATAAATAAATAAAATACTAATAAAAATACTTATGGGAAGTGGAAGCCTTGTCATTTCAGGGAGATTTATCTATTTTTTTTATTTATTTGTTTGTTTGTTTGTTTGTTTGTTTGTTTATATGCCACTATCTTATGTTTAGCATGTTTTTTTTTATTTTTTTTTATACAGTTTAAGGATATTAAATCTCCATCCAGGTTTCTGTAACACTGCTTTCTGTCTATTAAAAAGAAAATGAAACGGACTTCTGTAAAAAGTAATGTTAAAGAAGTTCAGTTACTAAAGCGCATGTTACAGAAATATGTTTCTCTGTACACACTCGTATTACTCGTATGGTAATAAATTATAGCATTGAAACACTCACAGCTCACAGAGAATGACTGAGACTCCATGCTGTAAAAGATTATAATGCCTACTAAAAGTTGCTGGTGGTCTATAAACTTCACATTGACTTACGGTTGCAGGATTTGCCATCAGCATCCAGCGTGTATCCAGGATCACAGTAACAACGAAAACTGCCCGGTGTGTTCATACAGCTGTGAGAGCAAGGCCTGCTGGGTCGGCCACACTCGTTTATGTCTATCCATCAGAATATCAGAAAGGAGAGTTAAGATACTCTATGTTTTTGAACATACTTGAATTACTCTGAAGAAATTACAACACTGTGTAGTATTTAAATATTCATATTCTTTATGTATGGTGCCGAGATGTTGAGCTCTTTGACAAAATAATAAAATTTTATTTTTGAAAGATGCAAAATGGAGAAAGTGGAAATCAGACTTGATTATTTTCTTCTAACAGCATTTAAAAAAAAAAGCTCTTTCAGCACAGAAATTCACCCATGATTGCACATTTTATTATTATAAAACAAAATGTCATCTTTTTTTTATCAATTTTTAATTACTTTCAACATTGTGAAAGACTTTATCCACCGTTTCTTTTTTCCTCAATGTTACTGGAGTAAATATATCAAAAATATAACTTGTCTTGTTAGTGGAAATATACACTTGTGATTTGCCTTGTAGCCAGAATGACTGTCAGAGCTGCTGTTAATTGCAGAGAATTAATTTATACCTTCTGACCAATTGGTGATGCTAGTGATTTTTCACTTTTTCTACTTCAAAAGAGAGATCAGCAGATCAGACAGTTGAACAGATATCTGTAATATATAAAATATATTATATAAAAAATAATCTATTCTACATCTTTTCAGGCCTGTGTCAGTGTCAGCGGTATTATAGAATATTTATCCTTTTTGTATAAGAATATCTAACCTGATATTTAACATAATAGGTTTAAAAATCATTGTTTTTAATTGTCATGGACAAAGCGTGTCCTTGCAGCGAATCTTAATTTCTATCAATTCTTCTCAGGCTTTTTTCTTAGGACTGAGACAGAAATCAGCATTTAAACATAGTGTGTTTGATACAAACTTTAGTGATAATTAGCAAGAATGAGCTTAAAAACTAAACAAACAAAGTTTAGTGGCCCTTTTGCCAGAATGACAAACAAGAGAATGATGAATTAACAGTAGCGGTTGATTACATCGATGTGGATGATTTGCAGATGTTTGTTGAAAATGATTCGATCTCAACTTTGTTGCATTTTCAATAAAGTCTAATATCTAGCACCTTAAAACTTTTGTAGTTGAAAGTTCTGATTTTTAGAACGGTGTGACATGGAGCCTCTCTCTAGAAATGTTCCTAAGTGGACACCTAGACTGTAAGCGGACTTTACCCTCATCACACTGTTCCCCCGTGTAGCCTTTTGTGCAGGAACATCTGTCAGGACCGACGCAGACGCCGTTTATACACGGCTTTATACACACAGCTGAAAAAAAATGACAAGAAATTTAATGAAAATAAAAATTCAATTGAAAAAAAAAAATTCAAAAAATTTAAACTACTCTTTATCTTACAACATCTTTATAAGTTTGCAATACTGGTGTTTTTAGCTAAGTTGCAATGTTGTGTTTTGTCTTTTTTTTTTTTTTTAATCTAGAAACTCTGACGCAGCATACACTTTCTCACAACGTCACTTACGCTGACATTCACTGTTCACGTTTCTCCAGCCATAGCAACAGGACTGAACTCTTCCGAAGTTGCAGAACCCCAACTTCCTTTGCTGCTTGAACACCTCTGTCTCTGCTCTGTGTGGGTACAAATAACTGTTATTGTGATCCAGTCCTAACTCGAACTGCATATTTTTAAACACCCGGATGCGAAAAGTGACATTTAATGATTTTATTTCATCTACTTAAACTATCTTAGTGTAATATACCTAGCTACTGATTACTAGCAAATTGTAAAAAAAAACAAAAACAAAGAATGTTTAGCAAAATAGCAAGAATGTTTTCACTGTGATTAATGAAAAGTCACACACACTGTTTAAACATGAGCCTCATCATAATTTCATTATTCCACTAAACTCAATTAACACTGGCAGAATAAAAGATGAGACATTTTCAATCAGTATAAGCAAATGAATGATTTTCTGCACACAAGTCTGATCTAAAATGAGTCAGGATGTGTGTTTTCCCCTCTGTTCATAACCTTACACTGACTTTTAGTGGTTGAAGATAAACACCTTTAAACTTTAGATGCTTAAAAGATGCTTTAGATGCTTTAGACACTTGGGGCATTCTCAATAATTACAATATGTATGTTAATGTATCATATCATGTGCAATATCATAGAATGTGCAGTATGTTCTTAGTTCTTTAGCACCTTTTTTTTAAACATTTGTATACATTTTGTGTATATATGGAATATTTCATTAATATTTCATTTATATTTGTTTCATTTGTAATCTGAAACAGTCTCTATTGAAAGAATCATCTTCGGGATTAGTAAAGTATTATCTTATCTTATCTTATCTTATCTTATCTTATCTTATCTTATCTTATCTTATCTTATCTGATAGAAGTTACTGTGTGAAATAAACAACTAACAATGCTTGTTTTTTGGACCGTTTCTTTGAAAATATTGTTCCTAATAGGCTAGATATACAACATAAACACGTATGAAAGATTACAAATTCTTAAAGTCCTGAGTGTCTACTTTCATACGAGCTTCATATTATCCACCACTGGGGAGAGAGACATGACCAAGACATTCAGTGATGAACGCGAACATGACAAAACATTAATAAATTCCATTTTTTGGCAGTGAAAATAATCACTGATACATTTACTCACGTCTCCTCACTACATGTTGTACTTTAGTGATATCAGACTCTAATACTCAATGTCCTTGGTTTCCTTATTAATGTCAAAGATCAAAGAAAAATACAAAACGAAAGGGTTGAACACTATAGCTTTGTTTTCATCATCATAACAGTCACCCAATGAAATTGTAGAACTTAGATTTCATAAGTAGATCAAAAATCAGTAGAACGAGAGAAATTACCTGTTAGGAGAAGAGCCCATGCAGAATGGGAAGAAAAGAAACGCAGCTATCAGAATTTTCCAAATTTTCCTTTCTGAAGTTTTATTGTACGTAGCTGGCACCATGTGACTGCTTTGGTTGGGATAAATCATGCTTAGTCTGGCAAAAAGGAAATATGTTTGTTTTCCAGGATCCATTTCTTTTGATGTTGCCTCAAAAACTAGCCAGGATAACAGGATGATGGTGTCTTTGGTGTTGAAAAATAACGTGACACAAGAGAGAGAGAGATAGAAAGGGAGAGAGAGAGAGAGAGAGAGAGAGAGAGAGAGAGAGAAGGACAAGACCGTAGAACAGAGATCTGTTATTAACCAGGGCTTCAGTTGCAATCTGTTGACTTGTGACTTTGACATCAATGACTTCACTATGTCTGGAGCCCTTTGTTTGAAAAGTCTGGATACAGTCTCAAAACCAACCTATTTATTTTCAGCATCAATCTTCAAATCCAAGGACAACTTATCAGCTTGCAAGCCAAAGTGTAAAGACTGCTTATATCCAGAAGACAGGGACATTTCACAGTAATCATGTTTCTGAAGATTCACCCTTCAACCAATTCATAATGTTCTCTTTACCAAATTTAAAGCAGAGTAAAATTGTTGTTCATAACTTTATAACTGAATGGATATATAGATAAATTTTGTCCTGGGATAATAAATGGCAGTAACAAAGCAGATGCATCAGTTGTAAATGCAGCAACTTTAATGATTTATGTTTGCCATTTATTATCCCAGGACAAAATCTATCTATATATCCATTCAGTTATAAAGTTATAATCAACAATTTTACTCTGCTTTAAATTTGGTAGAGAACATTATGAATTGTTTAGGATGCAAAACATAAAGTTAAGATTTGGGACTTGACTTGGGACTGGCTTGTCTTGACTTGGGACGTGAATACATTGACTCGTGAAACACTTGAAAACTTGCTCCCACCTCTGGTAGGAAGAGGATAAAAATCTTTCACTTTTGAAAATAACAGGAACACTGGTTGTAACCAAAAGTATATAAAAAAATTATGATGTGTTGCTCTTTAATACAATAAATATACATTAGTAGATGTTTATGTCTGCATAGATTTTCATGTAAGATCAATAAAACACTTCAGACTTTGCTGTTTTTGAAAAAATAATGGCTTGTTACAGTAATCTTGCTTGACAGTCATTTTGCTTGGACAAAACACACCACTCTTTTGTTGATTATTGTCTTAATAGAAAAAAAAATCAAACAAAGCTAACAACGCCCTGACAAATTTTACATCAGACTTGCGGTGGTAAAATAATTCCGTTGTTTATTCTGACTGAAAATGTCCGTAATGGAAGTGCAGTGGTATGAAGGATTAAGAGTGCAGTTTTAGGTTCCTATCTTGTCAATTATCACTCGGTGCCACAGACATGCCAACAATTTCGATACTTCTGATGAGTTATATATTTTTCTAACTCTCTTATGCTGAGAAATTTACTTAAGCTTTGTCTCTGAAATGCTCTGCCACGCTCTACGTCGTGTCTGATATCTGTATCCTGTAACGTATTGCGCTTCTGTACTCTCCCTCCTTAGATTCCCACAGACACTTTCTATGCTTATAATCAGGATAATAAGCAATTGTGCACTTTATTGCACAACTGATACGTACTACTGGTATTTATATCACAAGCCACTTTTCATTTATGTCATTGAATTGTACTTATTGTTATTGAAATCCATCATCATTCATCAAGTCAAGTCAAGTCAAGTCAAGAACCATACATAGTTGGCAAAGTACATAATTAAATTAAACAAAGTTTCTCCAGGACCCTGGTGCTACATAATACAAGTCAGAGCCAAGGACTGAAAAGTAAGTTTTTCTAGCCACATAAAGTGCATAGAGAGCATCTTATTGCAAACAGAACAAGACAATGTGGACAGACAATACAATAGGCTACAGGAAATATAACAGCGCTGACCACTGTTTAGTCTGTGAATGACTATTTTGCAAATAAGCAGATAAGCAGAATAAGTATGGAATTGGGGCAAAAAAGCTGATATTTTCACCACATATACATAAAAGCACAGCGGAATTCTTTTCATTGCATATCCCGACTGAGAAGGTTGGGTTCAGAGCACAGGAGCAGCTTTGATACAGCACCCGAAGAACGGTGAGGGTTAAGGGCCTTGCTCGATTGCCCAACAGTGGCAGCTTGGCAGTGCTGGGGCTTGAACCCTGACCTTCTGATCAACAACCCAGAGCCTTAACCTCTCAAGTCACCACTGCCCCACAATGAGAACAATAAAGGGATTATTGTAAACATATGTAAACATACAATAGCAGCAGCTGATCACACAGAACAGCTGCTACTTTTCATACTCATGTTTATGCGTGTACTTGTATATGTTTGTGTATATGTACGTGTTTATGTTAGTGTACGTTTTTGTGTATGTGTAGGTCTAGGTATATGTGTGCATATTTGCGTATGTGTACGTGTATGTTGACTGTGATTGATGCAGTATGCTGAACCAAACACCATGACCATGCTGAAGTAAAATCAACGCTCATGTGAAAAAGTTTTTAAAACCAACATGAAACAACAAGGGTTTTCAGAGCCAGATGTAGTCATTGGGTTAAAAAAAAAATACAGAAGTTATTAAAGTGTCTTTTTTGAAGCAGTTCACTTTTTTGAAGAGTCTGTATGTAATTGCCTGTCTTAAGTGTAAAATTGCCTAAAGTAAGTAGGGCTTGAGTGTATTTAAAATTTGTGCCATACTGTACAAACGTAAAATATACACAAAACAACGTAAAATATACGCAAATTATACCAGAGAATATCATCAGAGAATTCAGAGACTTTGGACGAAGTTATAACTAAGCTGCATCTAAAACTAAACAAATATAACCTCTCCCAAAGAAGATTCTTTAAAACCACACCCTTTAAAAACACCAGCTCTAACAGCCCTAGACTAGATCCGAAATGCTACTGTAAGAGATGGGGGTTTACGAATTAACAGGCAGCACTGCTTTTGATTCTACATTGGATTGATGTTGATGGTTCAAATATCATTGTTCCTCTTCTTTACAGAGTGCCAAAGAGAGTTTGTGCTCTGAGCAAATAATTTATTCACATCTGCTTGAACCTGTTTATCCAGCCAAGTCATCCCATCCACCCATGTATTTTCTCCTCCAATCAGCCATCCATTCAATCATACCCACCTAATAAAACAATTTATTTGTCTATCCACCCACCCACTCGTTTTTCAATTAGTCCAACTGTCCACCTATTCATTCACCTACTTTCCCATCTAAATGTCCATCTATCCTTCCATCCATCCATCCATCCATCCATCCACACAAATACCCACAAACCTACTTAGTGACCCATCTATCTATCAATATCCATCCATCCATCCATAAATCCATCCATCCATCCATCCATCCATCCATCCATCCATCCATCCATCCATCCATCCATCCATTTGCATTCCCATTAACCCACCCACTACCCCATTTATTTATCCATAGACCTTTCCATCCATTTGCATTCCCATTAACCCACCCACTACCCCATTTATTTATCCATAGACCTTTCCACCCATGCATCCATCCATGCCTCCATCCATCCATCCATCCATCCATCCATCCCACTAACCCATCTATTTATCCCTCCATCTATCCAAGCACCCACCCACCCATGCATGCAACCATCCATCCACATAAATACCCACAAACCCTCCTACTGATCCATCTATTTATCCATCCGAAACACCCACCCACCCAACCACTTATCTACACAACCACCCATTCATCCATGCACATAGACAAAACGAACCAACGACCCCTCCCAACAACCTACCCACACATCCATCCATCCATTTATCTATCCAACCAGCTGACATTGATGTAACATTGACTAGTTAACAGTGATATCCTTTGTAAAATACCATGCTTACTCTGTCTATGGAAACTATTCCTAGCCTTGTGTGGTACATTTATATGCCATAATAACGGTTTAATTAGAACAGGTGATGTTTATCGTGTTCGCGTGCAAGTCATTATTTTTTGACTGTTAAGGCAACGGCATATAAAGATTGTAATCTATTCAAAAAACATATGAGCTCCTCTAATGAAGAATAAGAGTATTTGTGTGATATTCACGGCCTGTAAACCACAGCACCTGTGTGTCAGAGTGACTTGAGAAGGGTGAGAGTGGTTTGGAACTGGATTCCTCGGTGTAAAGCCAGCGTGGTTTTGCCGAAGCGCTCTGCTGCACATCACTGAGTGGGAAGAAACCAGAGAAACAGTTGTGGATGATCTGCCTCTGACTCCCCGCCAAGCCTCAGAGTCTGCTCATGATGATAACACAATTAAATATAGTACTGGCTGCTGAGAGAGATCGGGTAGAAGACAGCTGAGGCAGAGCTCCCTGGTTGTCTCAGTGTGTGGCATCAAGATTGATGGGCTTCTCGAGAGGGTTTCTCTGTTTCGCCGATTATAACGGTTACCTCCTCGAATCCCCATATGAGCCACTTTGTCTGTAAGACGAGAGCCTCTCTGAAGCTCATCCATCTAGGCAGATGTCAGTGCTCTACTGCTCAGAATAATGTGTGGTCAAAACGGTCGATTTTGGGGTTTGGGGAAAAAAAAACTGGATTGTAAATTGCAACATACAGTAGATTGTACAGTGAATCCAAGATGCTGACAACAGGAAAGTGTTCATGATTGTCTTTTGGGTCAGGATCAGACCAGTGAAAGTCAGTGGTTATGCTAACCTGGAAAGCAGCCTTAATTTGGTTCAGCTATATGGACTGCACAGACTAACACAAAATACACACACTTCCAATAAACATCCATCAACCTGTTTACATGCTGCTTACATCCATCAAACTGTTTACATGCCTTTTTGCACACTTTTTTTTACACTTTTTTTTTTTTTACTTTTTTGCTCTTTGCAAACACTGTCTAACATTTCCGTCGCTTTGCACATACTTTACAATATTTCAGTCGTTTGCTGTTTTTGCACAAATCTAATTTGCACATTATCTCAGGGACCTGCTGCTAAGAAACTGTGTTCATTCTAGTATTACTGCACACAATATTGTCTGAACATACAGTATTTACACTGGTCGGCGCTGTTTTTGGTTATTGTCTTTTGTATATATTTTGTATTGTCTTGTAACTTTTCGTCTGCATTGTCTTTTGTTCAGTACTGTCTTGTCTGTCTTGTTGCCTTGTCCTGCACTGTTTGCACCAGGTTACACAGATGCACTTTATGTGGCTAGGACTACTTACTAAGCTATATATAGTTGAAATGACAATAAAAGCTTTTTGACTTGACTTGACTTGACAGCCAGCTTGTCTTTGCACTGAAAAGACAATGTCTAAAAACCTCAAGGTAGCTCATTATTCTGGATCATTTATCATTTTGGATGACAAGCCTTTGGCAACATGTGCTGAAACCTTATTCTGTTCGCAGTTGGTTTTGCTGAACATCTTGATATTTAAAACAAGAGAAAACATTTCAGATTTTTTATTTGACTCGAAATATGAGAATGGGAAGCATTTTATCACCTGCCGTCCTGTGAACCCACGAAGAAGAATTGCCTGCCACTGTGATAAGTTTAACAGATGCCTGGATCTGACAGGAACACTATAGCCAAAGGTCGCGCTGCAATGACCGACTCTGAGGTGTGTGAGGACAGGGGTCAGGTCACAGGGTCTAGAGGGTGTGATAGGGCACCTGCATAGAGACGGATGAATGCAATGGATGAATATTACATTGCATGCGCAGTTTCTGGGTATTTGTAAAATATTTATGTTATAGCAACTGCTAAGTTAAAATGCCATTGAATGTTCCTTGGTTTGTTGATATAGAGAATTTAATCCTGAGGTATTATTATTATTGTTAAATATGGAATACGTAAAAATTCTTGGGTCCGGCTACAAAATCTGAAGTAAATCACATAAGTGAATAGAGACAACTGTTAGCTTTTACTGCTTAGTGAATAAGTATTAATGATTAGTTCGTGGCTTTAAATACAACACACCTCTTTGAAGTGGTTCTAGTTTATTTTGTAGTGGAGTTTCACTTTATGAGTTTTGACTAGAGCCATGACTTCTGAGCAGATGAGACGCCTGGTTCAAATTCGAAAATGACAACATAAAGGCATTCTTCTGTCAAATAGTTTTGAAACACTATGTTCATCATGTCTCTTGCTCTGTAGTTATTCTCAGGGTTTGGAGCCTGTCCTGTCACAGGAACACAGGGTGCGAGGTGGGAACTCACACATTCACACACTCGTTCACACCTGGGGCAATTTAGTAGCCTTTTTCCTTTTTTTAAAAAAATAAACAACAACATCCTACTGCCAGAGGAAACCCGGAGGCCATGAGGAGAACATGTGAAGAACATCTTGGGGTTATTAGCAAAAACTACACTAACCACTAACCGGTCACTACAGTGAGCTACTTTCAGCTAAATAACTTAAATAAATGCTTGTGATTGGTTATAATAAACCACAACAGAGAGACTACTACAGAAATCGTAATGGTTGAAGCTACAGTCAATAAAGTATTTCCTAAAAGCTAAAAAGCTAAGGCTGTATATTTGATCAGTATTTCTTTAGTGTTTAATCTGATTTGCTGAAATACTTTGCTTGGATTTTCACCATTTTTTGTAGCTACAACTTTTCTGTCATTTTTAGAGAAAGCATCTGAAAAGCCGAATGAAAATGATTAGATGTCGTCCGGCCTTGTCATGCCAGAATAAGTAGAAATTCGTGTTGAAGCAACTTCAGCAGAGGGTGCCTTTATTCTTTGTGAAAAACTTTCCCTAAAGCATTGACCTACAGCCGGACTCTTTTAAAGCCTGCACTTGAGATGGAATGCAAGGGCATCATTTGGCTTAGATTAAAGCTCTGAGGGGGCTGAGGATGATTTTAGAAAATATTATGCACCACCTCGTGTGGTGAATCACGACATAGCACCACACAAGCCTGTGTATGAAAAACAGAGCGGCGGCGGTCTTTTTTAAAGAAAAGGAAAAAAGATGCATCCTGTGCCAAGGAAATGCAAATGATGTGAATCCAAAAGGAAGAACGATATCAAAGTACCAGGCTTCATCAAGGATGAGAGAGAAACATGACACTCTGCTGATATTCATTAGGGGATATTTTGCAGTGATTAATTCATTGGGAATTAGCCGTGTCTAAGATTAGAATAGAACTCGTGACAGTGCTATGGGTGAATCAGGATGTTTTCCATTAAGCAAGTGTGTGTGTGTGTGTGTGTGTGTGTGTGTGTGTGTGTGTGCGTGCACATGCACATGTGGATCAGGAGTGTGCGTGTGGCCTGCACTGAGCAGACATTCACTGTTCTGATTCATTGTGAATGCAGTTTGTAAACAGCACATTCTTTTCTCCCGCCTCAAGCTTGGAGAAACGACGGAGTGCCAGCTGCCAACACAAGCACAGGGCATCATCACGCACATCGGAGCACAGGCCTCACGGCCCACATAACCACCTAAACACTGATAAAACTAATAGAGCAAACATCCATTGATAAAAGTCTGTTATTCTTGATGTGTGGTGTTTTTCTGTTCTTTATGGAGTGCTTGCAAATAATATAATATAATACTAAGGAGCATTATTATTATATTGACATTGCACCTACAGTATATGACTCATTTTCTATTAATCATTCTGTGTCAGATTGCCCCGGATCAAACTTTAAGCTTCCTTATACACCAGTATTGTAGAAAAAAAACACAGTTAAATCATTTTCTCTAATAGCAGTAACACATTACACAGGGATTTGTATGGCAGACGGTCTGCGTACTGGGGATGTGGGAGCCTAGTGGTTAAGGTGTTGGACTACCAACTGGACGGTTGTGTAGAATCCCAGGTCCACCAAGCTGCCCCTGCTGGGCCCCTAACCAAGGCCCTTAACCTTTGTCTGCTAAATGCTGTAAATATAAAAGTATTAATATTGATATGGTGAAGTTTTCTACAAGGAGAACATAATCTTAACAGTTTTGGAAGGAGTCTCCACTGTCAGAGCTTTATTAACGACGGTCTACAGGATGGAGGGCTTTGCACTTCCTCAGTCACATGACCTGGGATTTTGCCTTATTCAATATATCTTCAAGATGAAGAGGAAATGATAATATAACGATAATATAACGATTTGTTGTTCCCTCCTACCTAGCCTCAGTGTTTTTTTTTGTTTGTTTGTACAAAATGTTTCAATAAGAAAGCAAGTGAATTAAAATTAAACTGTAAACAATGTGTGCAGTCATAACGTGACATAGTGAGGGGATATTAGACAAAGGGAATATTTAGATTTTCTTTAACAAGGTAAACGGGCAGGGTGGTTTAGTGGTTAGCACGATCGCCTCACACCTCCAGGGTTGGGGGTTCGATTCCCGCCTCCGCCTTGTGTGTGTGGAGTTTGCATGTTCTCCCCGTGCCTCGGGGGGTTTCCTCCGGGTACTCCGGTTTCCTTCCCCAGTCCAAAGACATGCATGGTAGGTTGATTGGCATCTCTGGAAAATTGTCCGTAGTGTGTGAGTGTGTGAGTGAATGAGAGTGTGTGTGCCCTGCGATGGGTTGGCACTCTGTCCAGGGTGTATCCTGCCTTGATGCCCGATGACGCCTGAGATAGGCACAGGCTCCCTGTGACCCGAGGTAGCTCGGATAAAGCAGTAGAAAATGAGTGAGTAACAAGCAGTCAAAAAAGAGGACGAGGACAGTCAGAGTCTGACGTCTGTACGATCTTGTAAATGTATCCAGAGTGGGACATGATAGTGGTGGTACAATGCTAGAAGCAATTATGTTTAATGTAACCATGAATGTTTTGCTTTAGTATAAGAGGGAATAAACACACTGGAACATGTTGTATAAAAATTATAAACCTTACGGAAACTGTAGAAACTGTAACTTTAAAAAAAATCAAAATGGACAAAACCAAAAAAAGGCTTCTCTTCTTTGTTGTCATGTGACTAACAACTCTGATGGAAACAAGGGGCCAAAGCTGACATGACATACGCTAAGTATGGTGACCCATACTCATAATTTGTTCTCAGCATTTAACCCATCCAAAGTGCACACACACAGCAGTGAACATACACACACCGTGAACACACACCCGGAGCAGTGGGCAGCCATTTATGCTGCGGTGCCCGGGGAGAAGTTGGGGGGCTTCGGTGCCTTGCTCAAGGACACCTCACTCGTGGCTGGCCCGAGACTCGAACCCACAACCTTAGGGTTAGGAGACAGACTCTCTAACCATTAGGCCACGACTTCCCCACAGGCAACTTCAACTCAGGTTAAAAATGTTTTCCTTTCATAAGGGTAGACTCCAAGTGTTAAAACATAATAAAGCTCACATAGAAACTGAGAATGTAGAAACAAAGAATTTTCAATTCATGAAACAAAAGTAGAGGAAATTTAAGGAAAATAATAAAGAAAGATGATTGTTTACAAATAAAATAAGTGCACAATTTTAAACAGTGGTTTTGGATCGCTTATAAATTCAAGCATTATAATAGTCTTTCGTTTTTTATTTTAAATTCTAGGCTCATAAAAACGTCTGTTTACTTTTGGGATGTTCAGTAATTAGCTTTTAAATGAAGCTATACTAGCTTCATTTAAAAGCTAATTACTGAACATCCCAAAAGTTATCCCTACGCCAGGCGAGTAGAGGAGATGAACGGCGACATGTGCAGGTTAATATAACACCACTCTACACAAGTACCACCATAAAACATTTGCATAACTTGTTTTAATGTGTTTGGAAAAAATTGCGCAGTCGCTTTGTGAAGATACCTCAGCATGGAAACTTTTACCTAGGTGGTCTCTTTCCACCCATCCAGTTGTTTACTTCGCTCTTCAAGGGATCACAGCTGAGACAAACAGACAAAAAAGACAAGTGTCTGGTTTCACAACCGCACACAATGGCCTTGACACACCTTCTCTCTTTTAACGCACATGTTCATGTATAAACACTTTTGTTTAAAACCACTCACACACACACACACACACACACACACACACAGCCGTACCTGCACACACAAACTGATGCATTCGATACCGACGGGTAATTAACAGCAGAGCAGCAACGGAACTCAGTCCATGATCTCATTCCTCCACACCCATCCCCCTGGCCCTCCTTTCCTGACACTTACCTGTCTTCTCCTGCCAGTCTCCTGCCATCAGATTGGGCTTGGTGTGTGTTTACATGACAGATTGGGCCCCAGTGTGAACCTTAATTGCATCATTTCATGGATGCGAGTCAGCGTACCGGCTTACAGGCAGTAAACAGTGGAGGACCAAGGCATTTGATGGAGCTTATGTTTTAGCCAACACATAAAAACCATGCATGCTTGGGTTGGATCATCTGTTGGCTCTGTTCAGAGTGTGAGTGTGAAAGTGGCAGCATGATGGATGTAAATTGGGAAAGTGCCATGAACCAGATGGTATAAGGTGCAGAAACCATGGTTGGTATAAGGAAGTTTATTTGGACTAGAGTGATTAATTTTTAAATGGCATTTACTGACTTATCTTAAAAAAAAAAAGTATTTCTATTAGTCCTGTGCTGGAACAGCGTTTCGTCCAGGGTGTATTTCTGCCTTGCACCCAGTGTTGCCAGGATAGAGACAGAATTAAGTATTACCCATACCAGAATAAAGGTGGAATGAGGTGGGATCATGGTATAAGAGGCATTAAGATGAATGCGTTGATTCTGATGGGTTAGAAGATGTTTATTTGATTTCTGCAGCTGTCAGAATAGTTCAGGTTATAAGCTGTTATTACTTTTACGTTTATAGAACTAGTTTATCTCACAAGGGACTTGTATAAAAGATTATAAAAGATGCTCTGATAAACGGATTAAAATAAACATCTCTCTCTCTCTCTCTCTCTCTCTCTCTCTCTCTCTCTCTCTCTCTCTCTCTCTCTATATATATATATATATATATATATATATATATATATATATTATATATATATATATATATATATCCTCCAGTGAGGATCTGCTTATTTAGCGATTTTTGTCTCCAGGGTCAGAGATATAGCTGTAACTTTTTTTTTCATCTCTAACGTGTCATTGCATTTTTCTAAAATGAACTAACAGAAAGAAAAAAGAGAGCAAAGTGACGAAAAAGCTGAAGAACTGTTTGAACGTAAGCAATCAAATGAAGTAGTTAATGAAACAGAACTTTAAAAGTGTTCTTTGAAAGGTTATGTGTTATTCTTTATTAGGTTAAAAATATCAGTGCTGACATATTGTTCATATGTTCATATAGGAACTGTGTAGAAACTGTTACTGATTAGGCACAGTGTAAAAAAATACATTTCTTATCTTGATATTTAGTTTATGAATTTCCATAAAGTTCGTGTAAAAAAAGTCAAAGGCAGAAATTTGCTCTTAGGCTCGATCCGTCGGTGAGTGTGTACTGACAGGGATATCAGAATTCCTCGTTCATGGCCCACACACACTGCAGCAGTAGTCCTCAATGACTCAGTCATGTAAACACATGAAGTAACAGAATACGCTGCGCAATCAAGGCCGTGACAAGACCAGATACAGAACTGGGGGACTGTCATGCAAAGGAAAGTACATCAGCTGTTTACTCAATCTCTTTCAAAGCATATCAGTACTATAAGACAATGATTATACCTTATAACTCTTCGTGTCGGGTTTGTCGTGTCAGGAAGATAAACCTGAATAAATAGAGAACAGAGTGTGAGTGCACATTCATCTTTATTTTGGTCATTGTTTTTATCCATAAGAATAACTTCTGTACAGTACATGTACGAAGAATTGTAACACACCTCTATCATACCAACCATCCAAGTCAGAGAAATATTTAGTATACAGGCTCGTGGTGTTTACCCAGTGCTGGGTTACACTGTTTATTAAAGATAGCCAGACAAGGGCTCTTTGGGGGACAGAAAGAAAACCATTCCAAATGAAAGAAATGATTCATGCCACAGATAACACATAAACTAAAACGTACCCCATCACGCTGGCTCTCGCTATTTCAGTTGGCTCCAAACAATCAACAGACGAGCAGGCATCAAGCGACTCTCCGAATACATTGTGGTGGCTTCGATGCTGTGTGTGGTCCTCATTTGTTATGATAACGAGCACTCAATCTGATTGATATTTGGTGATATTCCCCGGGTGATGTGTTCTATTTATTTGAAGATTTTAATTAAACACTGTCAGTCTGCACAGTGAAAACCGCAAATGGTCATTTAGATCCAGAGTATCTCTGTGTGCTATAAACTCAAATCATATGAAGGCTGTTTATATTTGGCGTGCACCCTTGTAATCCGATCGTGTTTGTTTCCCCGAAATCCGCACCTTGTGGAAGTGTGGAAATGGAAAGTTTTGATGATCCAGGTCACTTCTGTCTACTTTAGGTATTGTAACAGCAGTAGAAGAGCAAAACATCTAGGGTTTTAATTCTGGATTAACATTTTTAAAATATTGCTCTAAGAAGCCACCTCGGCATCCTTGGCGTAGTCTGAACGTTTCTCTGTGCACTGTACGTTGATAAAAAAAAAAAAAAAACGAGCTGGAAATTTGGCCAGTGACGCACAAGAAATGAGACACTTCCCAGCACTGAGCCACAACAGACACCAGGGGCACCTACGTAAAGCAATAGTTTGTTTGCACTGCAAAATATTCTCTGATATATTTGCGGATAAAATGTTTATATGTACTGGACACTGTGTGCAGACTGAAGCCTCTCAGTGTGTCCTTGTACCTGTTGTGGACTCAGTTTCAGATAATCTATGTTCAATCATGAATAGAAGTAAAAAAGTCGGGTAGGAAAATCTGAGATCTGAGTCCAAAAAAAAAAAATTTTTTAACAAAATAACAAAAAGGAAAATATTGTACATTGTAAAGAACTTGCCAAATAAACAATGCAAAAATCTGTATTTCAAGAATTCAAATAAAAGCCAGTGACTGCTAAAAGAATAAAAACAGAAAGGCCAATTCTTTTATTTTTGCTACATAATGAAGATATTTGGATTTGAGATGAAAAGATGAAAATGATATACATAGATTTGTTAATAAAATTGCCACCTCCTGTAAAAAAACATCTAGGTGAGCAAAAGTATTTAAACAGTTAGTTTGTTTTTTGTGTATCCACAAATGGGGGAAGTCGTGGCCTAATGGTTAGAGAGGTTGTGGGTTCGAGTCTCGGCCACGACTGAGGTGCCCTTGAGCAAGGCACCGAACCCCCCTAACTGCTCCCCGTGCGCCACAGCATAAATGGCTGCCCACTGCTCCGGGTGTGTGCTCATGGTGTGTGTGTGTGTGTGTGTGTGTTCACTGCTGTGTGTGTGCACTTTGGATGGGTTAAACGCAGAGAACAAATTCTGAGAATGGGTCACCGTATGTCACATCCCTTAAAATCACTGCTTGCTAGAACAGCACCAAAGTGGGAACCCACGACATCACCAAGCTGGGGATTTTTACTTTAGTGTACTAGTTCTTTAGTGTTTAGTTTACTTTTAAACATTTTGCATTGGATTATAAGAACAACTTTTTTTCACTTGTTGTTTTTTTCTCCCTTCAGTCTCTTCTTTAGGAGGGGAAATGCTACTTAATTGTGTTAAGAGATTGATGTTTATTGACTTGGACTTTCTACTGTAAGTTACCCATCCACAAGAGTTGTATTGGCTGTATATATTGGATCATTGTCTTGTTGCATGCTGAAGTTCCTCTGAATAAGACTGGATCCATTCTGCTGCTACCATCGTTAGTTACACCATCCATAATAATTAGTAAGTCTGTTCCAGAATCATCTATGCAAAGCCTTGGATCCTCTGGATCATGAGCAGATCCTTTTATTCTCCACACTGTGTCCTCTTTTGTCACTTTGCCAGAGGTTCATTTCCTTCGTTCCAGTACTTTTGCTTCTTATCTCTGTATTTCTTTGTAAATATCCATCTGCATTTCTGTTTCTTCCTGCTGATGAGTGGTTTGTATCTTATAGCATGGCCTCTACATTTCTGTACTAGAAGTCTTTTTGGTATGGTGGATTGTGATATGAGCTGTCACAATGATTTTGTCATCATCTGCTGTTGTTTTCCTTAGCAGACCTGTTTGATGTCTGGTTGTTAGCACGCCAGTGGTTTCTTTTCTTTCAGGACGTTCCAAATTGTTGTACCGACTAAAACCATTGCTTGTACAATAGTTCTGATTGATTTTCCCTCTTTTCTTGGCTCACTTTTCTCCCCTAGACAGGTCTCTAGTCTGCATGTCAGTCTTTACAGGTGAAACCTAGGGTTCAAACCAGAGCTGTAAACTGTTTAAACTGGATAATTTTTTATTTAACAGTGTTAATTAACATTTATGAAAGGAGTCTCTGGTGGCAGCATTTTGGACAGCCATGGAGCTTTGTAAAGTTTCCCAGCATGAGAAAGTTTTCAGGACAAAGAAGTTTATCTGCTTTTTTTCTGTAAAACATCAGGCTGTGAACAAGAGACAGAGAGAGAAAAAGGGAGACATATAGAGAAAGAGAGAGGGGGTGAGAGAAAGAGAGAGAAGGCTGAGTGATTTACAGTTTATTGCGGCTATAACATAAGTGATAACAGGAACTAACATCAAATCTAACTTCAAATCATGCAAAAATGCATGATGATTTGTTCAGCAATAAATGCAGCATTGTAATTGCTGTGTTGAAAATGGAATAGCACACGTTCTAGATATGCGGTAATATGACAATAATACAATTAGAACTATGTATCTTTGCATCACAATGCCTTGAAATTGATTTTTTTCTGGGCTGGTCATGTCATCCCTTAATTAATGAATAAAATGAGATGCTTTTTATCCATTTACTATGATGGCCGGGAAGTGCAAAACACATTAACAAATCCGAAAACATATTAACAAATCCGAAAACAAAACAAAAGACCCCACCTTTAATTTATAGTGTTAGAGTTTTTCCTAATCTTGCCTTGCCTTGTTTCCCTTTAACTGTCTTTTATTAATGAAAATGAACACTGTGGAAATAATAAATCGGCAGTGTTTTGATATCATTTTATAACTTTCTGCTGCTTTGTAGGCATGAATAAGCTTCATTTTCTAGTTCTCAGTCAGCTGTTTAGTGGAGCCTATAGTAAGTTTAAAATGTCAGAAAATATAATAAATATAATGCTGTGAAATTGTTAATTCCTGTTCTGCTTAATGAGTCCTAATGAGCCAAATCATTAATAATTTCTAAAACTTAGTTCTGAGACTTTACAACTAGGAGGGTGTCCAAACTTTTGCTCAGGCCAGAATTAGTATTTTATTTGGAACTGTTCATCAAATAGTTGTTCCCCCACCAGCATCGGAAAGCTTGGAGAAACCAGAAAGCAGCTTTTAAACCAAATATCTCCATAGTGAAGACTTTCTTTCCCATGGAGAAAAAATTAAAGCTTTACTTTTGACTGTTATAAAGCACTGACACTGGAGACTCCTTCTAAACATGTTATATAAACCTCCTCTTCACCATATAAAATATTATAAAGGTTAAAATAATTCCGGTTAAGATCTTCTCTATGTGTGTTTTTTCTGTGGAACAAGTAATGTGTGAATTAATAAAAACTGATTGGCCTCGTTACAGGAACTGAATCTACACAAACCGACCAATCAGAATCGAGAATCCAGTAGTGCTTGGTACAATGAGCGGCTATGACACTTTCATTGATAATAACACTACTGAATAAAAGTGTTTTTATACCTAATATGTTCCTCAAATTTGGAGAAAAAACAGTCTGGTTTTTCTTTTTTTCTTAAAACATGCTATACACTTTAATAAACATAATGATACTTTTGGGAAGACACCAAGATAGCCCTAGTTTTATTTACAATACATGATCAAATTCTTCACATGAAACAGAACAAACATTGCAGACAATTAAAATTAAATAACTTTATGGCATAACTACTTAAATAACGTATTAAAACAAAATGAACAAAAACAAATGAAAAAAAAAGGGTTACTCTATTCACATGACACCTTCCCAGCAGCTCCAATGCAACTTTCACATTAAGTGCTAATATTACAAAATAGACTTACAGCATAGATTCCTTACATTTATGAAAAAAGCAATGAAGTCAGTTTCACATCGAAGACAACATACCATCATTAGTGTACTTAAAAGTAAGGAACGATCTGTGTGACGCTGAGAGCAGGGACGAAAAGGCGACTAGTGATACAGTGGACTAAATAACACAAATTATAGTGATCTATTAAAAAAACAAACAAACAAACAAACAAACAAAAAAAAAACTCGGATGGAATTGTCCGTCTCTTTGGATGCATTTGAAGAAAATTCGTCCAATTGGCCAGTTTTTTTGCGTGCCGCGATGGTGTATGAAATTCAGGCGCAAGATTAAAAGTGATGAATACATGCAATTTAAATTGTGGTAGGTTCAGCATATAAATCACTTTTTACGTATTACAAAAAAATAAGCTTTTCTGTGTTACATAAGTGTCAGATCTGTTTACGTTTGTCAGCTTGCGATGGGGGAACCTCTAATCAGTCAGGATAATCACACAGTCTTTTGCAATGTGGAATGTTCCATTGGCCGTATCATTCATTTTTATTGGTGACTCATGCTTAGAGTATATGATTACACATTCTTCTGTTTTTGCCTTTAGGCCTTTTTTTCCACATACTCAGTACAATGGGTCATTATTTAAAAAAAAAATTAAATAAAATACAAAAAAAAAAAAAACAGACTTGCATCATTCACTTTTTATAGAGATAGAGAATACGACTTCAAATAATCTCATGAATAGAGCAAAATGCTATACACAATGTGATGAGTTTACAATAGCTTTTTTTCCCTAGATATGTAAAAGAAATCAGAAAAACATCTTTTTTTAATAATACACAATGTGAATCCATAGGCTTAATGTAAAACTGCTTTCTAGTAATACTCTCCCCTGTCATATATTATTACGCTTAAAAAAATAAACCTTCCTCTATTGAAACAATGGTAATACTATATTACTTTGCAAAGCTAAGTAGTACTTATCTTAGTACAGTACTATCAGAAATGTACAGCACTATGCTTGTTCCCTTTTGACACTGTGAACTGAAGACCGTTCAGTGATTGGAAAAAAAGACACACGGATCTTTGATAATTAAAAAAAAAGATCCCAGTGAATGATGGTAATCTATTATTTGTTTTATACTATTATTTTCTTTTATACTCGTGGCAGTGTAACTAGCAACAACAACAACAATAAAAAAAAAATACTGTGAAAATGCTGGTCTTAGAAGATTTATACAAAGCTAGCTTGTTTCTTTGCTGACGTTCAAACAGGAACAACAAAACATACACAAATCTAATGAAATGTATGTAGATCTATGATACATTATTTATATCAAAAGCAGCGTGCATGGTCATGAAGAATATCAGAAAATTGGTAGAAATATCAGAATCAAAGTGACTGTCGAAAAAACATTCTTGATTTGCAAATTTTTCCTTTATACTGTACAAGTACACAATGGTTGCAGCCGTCTTCAGGTTTGAATCGATTCTTTTCATCTTTTCTGCAAGAGTTATTAATGGCCTAGACCAAGCTTTAAACACTGGCATCAAGTCCCAACTAGGTGACTCCATGAATATTTCGGGAATTACACTGGCACTATGTATTGTAACCAGTTCCTTTTTATCTTGATGATGAATGGGATAAACTCAGGTTTATCAAACAAATAGACAACATCTTAAAAAAATTATATATATATATATATATATATATATATATATATATATATATATATATATATATATATATATATATATATATATATATATATATGTTATTTGGCTAAGCCTTTGGTGTGAGGTTATGGATCCAGAGCCACTATGACTTCCTGTGAGGAGCTTCAGTCAGGTAGACTGTCCATTTGATTTCCCAGAGTGAGCTTTGTAGCCTTATACGTCTTGATTTTGTATATTGGTCTTTCATTGGTTGTGCAGTCGGTTTATAGTCATGTGCAGGGTTTATACAGACTGTCCAAACTGAGCTTAGATTGTGAGTCCAGCGATTTGAGGCATATCCTTTTCACTGGCCAATCATAGAAGAAGAATAAGGGCTGAGTCCGGAAGAATACACAGCAAAGAGATAGCTAAAGCACAGAGTGCTGGACCCTTTAGCATTGTGTAAGGGCTTCTCATGGACTCCTATTTCATATCACTAAGCTTATGGATGTGTAAATGATGCATGGGACAGTGCTATATCTAATTTTGAACCAATGGTATTTGCACTGAATCTCATAGTGGGATCTTTGTCAATAATTTAATATATAAAAAATTAAACCTGCTAAATGTCAGGATGAGTCTACGAGGTTAACCCAAACAAGAATTTGAATGCATCAACCAACTTTGGGAGTAAATACCAGCATTAATTGACCGATGATGGTCCACCACATGGGTAGTCAGTGATGATTGTGGTAATGAAGATGGGATGCAGTTGGAGGTTGCAGGTGTTGGTGTCCTGAAGGCAAACCCTCAAGAAAAAAGTCTCCTTAAAGTTCCGCCTTCAGACCGGAGTAGAAGAGCTCAGTCTCCCTGCGCTATCTAGACAATGTAACTAGTGAGGTCCAGCAGATATGACGTCATATCAATGATGTGATCTAAAATGCCGTCTTTGTCCCGATCCTCTTCTACGCCTCGCTCTCCTTTCTCACACTGTGCCCCAGAGAAGTCTTCCTTACAGAAGCACTTGTTAGGTTCGATGCAGACTCCTCCGTTTCGACAGGTGGGTTCACACTTGGCTGTAAAGGATGAGCAGGAGAAGTTTTTTCAAAATTTCTCCACACCTTTGATCTAACACCATATTAATTATATTATGTAAAGGTATGTGTGAGTACCTCTTAAGCAGAACGGACCCTCCCAGCCGTTGTTACAGCAACACTTTCCGGTGGGAGTGCAGTGGCCATTTCTGCATTCCCGAGAACACGAGCTGCTCAGCATCTCTGGAGCTTCTACTGGCCGCCGGCATTCCTTAGGCACCTGAGGCCTGTAGGAACATCACACACACTTTACCGCACTGTTATTAAATACCAGATTGGTACAAAAAATGAGCAGCTATAGGATTAGCTACTATCAATTTTTATACCACAGCATTGTTGAGTTCTCACATCTGATTGGACAGACAGCTCTGACAGCATTGCAGCCTCAAATCACAGGTTACTATAAATGGATTTGTTTTAATTTGTATAACATATGATGTTTGTTCACTGATATGGTGACATTTTCTGTAAGGAGAGGCTTATTCAACAATTTTAAAAGGTGTCTCCGGTGTCAGCCAGTCCGAGTTACCGCTGTAACTAAGTTTTTTAAGATTTTCAGCTTTGTGGTTATTGGCAACATGAATAGGCAACATGATCGTACAATTTTTTTTGTTTTATTAACATCAAGAGAGAGTAATAAGTGATGATGATATAATGTTAGAAATAACAGGAACTAACTAACTTCAGGAAAATAATAAATTTCAGGGTGGTAAGAATAACTCTGCTTTGTGTTGGCCGCATTGCACCCCCTTCATTTACTATTTTCCTATTACAACACATTGCCAAGTGATTTATTTATTACACGAGCGGTGATAAATACACACCGTGAAGCACATATTGATCAGAGTGGATACACATCCCACTGTCTCAAGATGCAAAAACATGCAAGTATGGAAAGAAAATTATTATTGCTAGCAAAGAAGACTTCATATGATGGATGACGGCACATTTCTTTTGGCCTGGCAACATCTGGAAGTGGAAACAGTACCGTTTTGTGTGTAATGAGGCTCAAAGGCGAAACCTCGCCATCATGCTGAGTAGCTACTAATGAAACTGTGAGAGCTGTAGCTCTTCAAACAACCTAATGCCTTCACACACCAGCTAATGAGCCAGGCGAATCTCTTCAAGGCTGTCTATTACAGAACAGGCAGACCTGTTGACATACCCAACAGGCACACACACACAAACACACACATACATACACTTGCACACTGTAATTGGACTCCGCTAAAACAGTGACTATGAGGAACAGACTGAAGAGCACTTAGTTAGTTCACATCCTGTGTGTTTCACTGGGAGTGGTGCCTGGGAAAGTGAGGTGGCCAGCATGTGAGGAAAGTGGAAAACTGAAAGCAAGCCACCATTTAGGTCTTTCTCTACACTTTAGTGCTCCACTGCTTCTTATTTGACAGAATGTTTAAGAATCCTTTGCATGAGTAAGAGTGTTGATTACTGATGAAATTAAATATATGCGAGAGGAAATAGTTGGGGAATTTATGACTTACTTCTATGAGTATATGAGTGTTTGTGTGTGTGTGTGTGTGTGTGTGTGTGTGTGTGTGTGTGATGCTGGAACCAGCCTGACAGCATTAGTGACTGATGGCAGGAGTAGGGTGGTAACAAGGGGCTTCTGGCAGGCTGTATTCGAAGGGTGGGGTGGGGTGGAGGGGATCTGAAGGGGGTAGCAGGGGGTAGTTCCCATGCTTCCCACCGCTGCTTTCACCACCCGCATCAACTCTCCCCTTTCTCTCATCCGCACTCTTTTTTTGTGCTGTTGTGACAGGCTGTATGTTGTTAAAACAAAAAAGAGAGGGAGAGAGAGAGAGGGAGAGAGAGAAATAAGGGGAAAGAAACTGAGATGGAGGGTGGAAAAGAAAGAGCGAGAGAGGAAGAGAAAGGAGAGAAAGAGGTGGTTCCCCGGAGGATTGGGCTAACGCCGTTAATGACGCTAGGGTCAGCGCAGCTACTAAACAGTTTGCATTACTGGCAGGGTGGCCGTGAAAACAACACCTGCTGCTGCAGCCCTCGACAAAGGCAGCTGGGTCAACAGGCACTGTGGGAATGTATCAACTCTGGGAGGCCACTTGCATAAAACACAGACTGATAAATTAAAGGAGGGCCATGGCTTATTAGTTTAAGGCCTTCCTGGAGCCTGCCGTTCCTCTGCGCTGAATAGGAGGCTGAACACATCAGCTGCTAGGATGCTCTTTGTCCGGCCCTTCAAGTGTACTGATCCTAGTTCAGACTGGAAACGTACAGTAAAGTGCCTATAGTCATAAGGGTCCTGTACACTACGAGACCCCAACAACAAGATTCCAGGAGGCGATGAAGTCTGTGATTGGTATTAAGTGCAGAAAACTCTCAGTACCTCACATTTCTTTTCAGCTTTTAATTCATTGTGATCTTGAGTGGTTTATTTCAGTAACCTAAATTAGGCATTTTCCATTTTCTGTTGTTCACATTTCCATTTATTATCTGTTCATACTGTTAAGCAACAAGCAATTTATCTTGCTTGTTGACACAAAGAAATGACACAAACACATTAAATAACCTAAACAACATAAATAATGCGATAATTAGTCTGAAAACTGGTTGCTTGACATACAGTATACACTACATGCTAGGTTACATGTTAGCTTTATTGGTGTCCCAGCAAAGCAAGCTAACTGTACTACAGTAGCTATGTACACTCAACAGAGAGCCCGATGATTTGTCCTATTTCCGTCCGATCTTTATATATTTTCGTAATTTCCCAATGCACTTTAAGAGAAATGTCTTGTTTACTGTAACAGCAAATAGTGTATTGATTTCCCAGAGAAACAGAAGACATGCCTGCATGTCTTATGACCACCGAACTGGTCACAATGTTTGTATGGGTCTCTGTAATGGATCATACCTAATGGCATTGAAATAAAAAAAATCGCAGTTCAAATTTGCTGTAAAAATGTGACTCAGTCTCTAGCTGTCTGTCAGCTTGTCAGCTTACTTGTGCAAACATAGGATCATGGAATGCATGTAGTGTTTATTTGTTGGCATTTTGAAATGAATAGATTATACAAAACTGTTTATGTGATGTTTGATTGACACAGAATCCTTTTTACAGCCCCTAAGAAAGAATGATCTTCTCTCCCACTTCTCTCTGCAACTGAGAATCCAACAGCAAACCAATATGCACATACAAAAAAACCTAGGAGTGCAACAATGCGTGCATTTTTCTCAGAAGACAGTTTTACTTCCTAGGATTTAACTTGCTGAATTTGACAATAAAACAGTAGAGTTATCCAAGCAGTGGGGTGTACTGTGGGAGTTACATACATCGTCCATGCCAAAATGAGCTTCGTCACGCTGCTTGCTGCAGACCCTCTATCCTTTTTTTGTCATCTCTCGCTATTGTCCGGCAGTCTTTGTGAGTACATTGTGTCAGAAAAATTTACTGTGTATTGTAGCTGTAGGCCATTCAGTGACACTGCAAAGGGGCTTTGTCAAAGGGAAGGACGTGGTGGAGAGTTCGTGAGATTTAGAGGACAAAGTCAAATAAAGGGGTCTTTGGTGAAGAATTGGGGGTTATAGAACCAGAAAATGTGAACAGTTTTTTCGACGTATTTGTATCCTACTTCTTCTTTCACACATCCCTGGCTTTCTCGCTCACTTGTGCACACACACACGTGCATGCCTGCTAACCTCGAGAAAAAGCCTGAAGTGATTTGTGGCTTTCATAACGAAAGTACTTCATTAAAAGGCTTCTAAAAAGCCCATTCAGAACGCAAGATCTCGGCGCTGAAATCCACTGAAAAGGCAAAATCTGCATGAAACATATGCTTCATATACTATGTTTTACTTTACAGTATGCTCTAAAGCTCCATTGTAAGCTTAAGTGACCAAAAAAAGACCCACCGCAGCCAGCTGAGTGCTTATTAGGAGTTTAGGATTACTTAGGTGGGAAAAAAAGATATTCATTTTCAGTTTTACTTCCTTGGATTTAACTTTGATGCCTTGCAGGTTTCGTGAAATTGTGGGGTTTTGTAGATTAATGAAATTAAGAAAAATATTTCAACACGGGGTGGTAAGAAACTTGAGCAAAACGTCTAGGCTTTCCAATGCTTTTGACCTGATAGACTTCCTACTGGGCTTAGAGAGGAGAGTCACCTTTCATTTTATGAGATGTCAGAAATAGAATTAAAGGGTTTTTTCTTGCACGATGGGGATATCCTTGACGTCAAAAGTGCAAGTGGACATTCTCTTAAAGCACTCAGCACATCTAAGAACCATCCGCTCATATTCACCTTCTTGCTGCTTACTAAAATCTTAAAAAAAACAAAAAACAAGTTACAGCTATAGGATTATCCGCCATTCTGTCATCACATGGTAAGTTGGCTTAAGGATATATTTGTGCCTTTGGGTGTTGTTCAAAGCAAGAAAAAAGCATTAATTATCTTTCAGTGTATCATGGTCAGTGTCATCCCGAGCCTATCCCCAGAACACTGCCTATTTATTATTCGGCATTAGAGCATGCTGAAAATAACATGGATGGATGTAGTACGTCTGCAGTAACATGTTTATCATTTGATCCGATGAGATGAATTCTCTGCTCATGTGCCTGAATTCTCACTGCTCGATAAAAACAATACAGTGAATCAAAATCAAAACATCAAAACATGTTCGTTTTGAAGCCCTTGGATTCTGACAGACACCAGACTAAAACATGGAACGTCTGCAATGTTGCGAAGTTGCAGGTACAGTACATCGAAGCAAGACCACCTGTCAAGCGAGGTTAGTTGCGTGATCCATTCTCCGTCGTTTGGTAACGAGCTCTCTCAAACTGACAGGGTGTGTAAATAAGCACACCCAACACCGTAGTTCCTACAGACTAAACAACCCCAATTAATCATGGAAAGAAATGTTCCTTGGAAAAAATGTAGCATTGCCAGAAAGCATAAATAAAAAAAGAAAGAGAGAGTGCAAGAGGCCTGGGCAAGGAGGAAACATCTGTTGAATAATTAATTAAGTTTGACTTGGGTGGCACTGTCATTGTAAAGGAATATTTACAAAAGCCGTGGTTTTGACTGCATTCTCGACAAGAAAAGAAAATGGTTCAAGGATTCAAGAAGTTTTGATGTTTATCTAGAACCATTCTAGAATATTCTAGACTATACATGCTGAGAGAAATTCCCGATGAATAAAATACATTGTAGAAACTGAAAAAAGAACTGTAAAAGAAAGGATTTTATCACTGCCATGTTCCTTATAGCAAGATTTGATACAAACGCCATGGACAATTAAGGTATATTTTCAGTAACAAAGATACGTTCAGTAGCAAAGCAGCCTGCTCTCTTGGTCATGCCAAAATAAGAACAGAATTCTCTTAATAATACATGGTCACATTTTGGGCGGATTCATCTCCCAGCACTCCCTGACATGAAGGTTCTCTGCCGTTATAAGGAAAACATCCCTCCTGTTGATGACAGGTGTGCAAGTCTTGTCAAAGCTCAGAAAATATCCCAGCAGACCACACATGCTCCCCAGTTAACCAGTGACGCCTGAACTGCCCTGACAGTGTTGGTGTTAGAAACACATTACACTAACATTTGGAAATGGTATGCTTACTCTCCAATTATGGCTGAGGTTTGTGTTGGCTGAGGCCGGCAGTTGTGTGATGATTTGTTTAAAGGGGCACAGTCCTTGTGTGTGTATGCAAGAGCGAGAGAGAGAGAGGGAGAGAGAGAGAGAGAGAGAGACAGAAAATGATGTACTTCTGAGCTAAAGAATGTAAAAAGCTATGATAACCCCAAGCTCTTGTTTTACTCTTCTTGTTGTAAGCTTAATATGCAGGTGATCAGTGGTGAGTGATGGACAGAAACATTGTGAAACAGGAGTCTTATTTCACAAGACAGTAATTTGACATTACATCATGGGGATGCTGAAATGTTCCAGACTCACATTAGTGGAATGAAGGCAGAGGAATTAGTGCTCAGCATCGCTGACTACGTGGCTTTAAAGCAGTTTTTTTTTTTTTTTTTTTTTTTTTTTTGTCGATGGTCCCTTACTTCCTGTTCAAATTCTATGCAGGTTTCAGTTACTTAAATGGATCACAGTGCCTCTTTCAGTAATACTGCTCACGATATGTGAACATACACTTTAGATAAAATGGCGGTCTATTATGATACACCATACCCACACATATACACATATAAGAATAGACTTGACTAAATAGACAACAATAAGCATTTCAGTGTTTGGTCTTTTTTGGAAAATAGGAGGAAACCAAAGAACCTGGAGGAACCATACATAGAAACAGTAACCTCTCTTAGGATTGCTAGCTGAATTTGTAGCTGTGTCGTCTGCTTTATTACTGTTATTACCAATAATAAAGACCTTGTTAAGCTGCTTGAAGTGTGCCCAGAAGTTTTAAAATAAGTTCTGCAGGTTAGTGCTTCTTAGAGGATAGCTACAATCTAGACACAAAAGTGGAAAGTAGTATTTGTAATATGAAAACTTTCTGTACCTTTTAGGGTCCACCAGCTTGTAGAGCCTCCCACTGTGTGACTGCATGGCTAAGCTTTTGCTGGATGCCAAGATGTAGACCTCACCTGGTGAGAAAGAAGTTTGGGAAAATGTGATGAGGATGTGATGAGTACAAGGCTTGCTTCATTTATTATGTCAGGCTCCCCAGTCCTGTTCTTGGAGTACCTCTTGCCCTGCATATTTGAGTGATTTTCTTGTCCCCAACACACCTGATCCACATGTGATCTGGTGACATAGAATTGACTCCTGAGTCCCGAGACGCAGCTCTCTGAATGAATCGCTCTCAAGTATACATCGCGTTGATTGCATCGCTTCTGCTTGTTCTAGGCATTTGGAACAAATATTTTATGTTCTCCTGTGATAAGAGGTCAAGCGGGATTGTACAGCATGATAGAACACAGGCTTGCTGTGAGTCACTTGGATTTCCAGCAAGGCCTGCAATCCAATCCCTATGTTCTAGCATGTAGAAACTTCATCACTGAACTTGGCACATGGTCCTGATAAATGGCCATTCTACATAGTAGAAAGGCTGTTATCATTGGGCGTGAGGTTAAATTTGAGGCTTGGTTGGGGAAGTTAATTGCAATTGGAAACCCCAGTCACTGACAAATCATTCTGACCTTTGAATCTTGGTCATATCTTCTGTCAGCAACAAGAGAGAGAGGAAATTATGTGTCAGGAAGTTAAAGTACTCTGTCATAATGGAATGTGCCATGGAGGAAAGGTATTTTGGAGTAGGAGTTGGCTTTCCTCAATGTCCCCGTCTATCCCTGTTCTGTATCGTCGAGATGTCTTTTTCAAATTTGACTCAATTTTGCCTCAAAGTCATCTGTATCCTGTATCAAAGTCTTATTAATATTATTTTAAAAGGACTAATCTGGACTGATGAACAAATAACTTAATGAAAGTGAAGTGAATGTGACATACGGTTAAGTTTGGTGACCCATACTCAGAATTTGTTCTCTGCATTTGACCCATCCAAAGTGCACACACACAGCAGTGAACACACACACACTGTGAACACACACCCGGAGCAGTGGGCAGCCATTTATGCTGCGGCGCCCGGGGAACAGTTGCGGGGTTTGGTGCCTTGCTCTAGGGCACCTCAGTCGTGGCCCGAGACTCGAACCCACAACCTTAGGATTACGAGTCAGACTCTCTAACCATTAGGCCACGACTTGCCCTAATTAATAATAATAATAATAATAATAATAATAATAATAATAATAGTATATAAATCCCATGCTCAACAGTGATCAGAATGATTAGCTAAGAAAAAATAGAGATTTATACTGACCTACTTCATCCTCTCCAAACCCCAGGATGTGGCCTACCAATGTAGAACCACATGAACTGCTACTTCCAAGGCAGAATGGCTTCTCCTGCCACAGCCGGTCCTCAGCAGGCCTCTGGAGTATTCTGAGGTTACTGAAATACCAACACGGTGCAAATTACATCATCAAGTCTCTGTGAACTGATTTAACAGTTGCAAAATCCCCCAAAATCCCATAATTTATCCTCCACAGTTTTACCAAATGTACAGAACAGTTGTGTTAGTATTAAGTGTTAATGATATGAGGTTGTGAACAAATGATCAATGACAATCTCAATTTCAATGAAACAATAAGCCCTTTTCCTATAAGGGGTGGGTGGAAATGTGTGTACTTGGATATGCAAAACCACCGGAAAGATGTCTGACATCTGCAATCATACAGATTAGATCTAACTCTGTAAACCTCTGAAAAAGGGTAAGGATATAATTTGTTGTAACTACATGCAAACATATAGCAATTAATAATGAACTTAATTATCTTACCCATTTTTGTCACCAAATACATAACTTCCATAAAGTCTTCTTGACTGACAGCCTCTGTAGATGAACCCACCAACAGGGAGGGCACCACCAGCAGTCTCTACGTCAAAAATCGATGCTTCATTTTCTATACAAAAGAAACACAAGAATCTCATGTTAATTATTAAGAAAATTCTCTGCAAATGTCTATAATTGGTCACGATTACAAATACGTCTGCATTGCAATAGAAAGAACATGGCCAATAAAATGTATGAGATATGATTCGGATGTTATGAAAATATCATAAATCGTTTGCATCCTGCTCTTATATCACACTATGTCAGAGCATAGCTTTAACAAATGCACTTTTTTTGCCTAATAGGAACGTATACCCAATATTTCCAACAATCTTTTAGAATGCTAATAGAGGAGGGTTTTAATGACTAATGGCTTGGGAACATTAAAGACAACTTTATTTTATGGGTAGCTGACTGTGCTCCTTTTCACAAAATGGGATCGTTAACATCTTGCTTGTGTGAGAGAGGGACCAGTTTCTAACAAGAGTTTGTGTACTGTGTGTTTGAGACAGTGTGTATAGCAACATAAGTTATGACAGCTCTGGGAATGGCCAGTATTATAATGTTGCAGTCAGCGTGTTGTAAAACTCTTCAGTGCGGTTTAATGAACCTACACTTTCAGCATGGTGATTTTTTAATAGTGTATTAGGACCTGTAATTGCCAACTTAGTAGAGCTTCTATGGGGCATGTGATGGTGGCGTATATACTAAGATGGGGCCATATGCTAGAATAAATATTGCTCATAGAGCCAGAAATGTAATCTAAATAACTAATTCTTAGTTTCGAATGGAAATAACAATCCTGAGATCTTCTGGTATTGATTAGGCTGTCCACAATATGGGTTGTGATCCCAAAGCATAATTTAAATGATAATTGTATCTGACAATGATGTATCATATTCATGAACACATACTTGCCTTCCCCTGGCAAACACTGTATAACCGATTTCAATTCAAAGTATTTATGTTCTTTATTTCTCCTTCACAGTTGGAAATGCCTCAAATGATGTGTTGTTGCATCCTAAAAGAATGTAGTAATGTATCCTAGAAGATAGAAGTTCAAACTTTGTACTGATCGTTTTTGAGAGACTCCTGAATAAGGCTAATGTGTTTATAGAGAATATAGAGAGTTTATATGAAATCTGGTGCCAAAACTCGTTAATGATTACTACATAGTGTAGACAGACATACCATAATCTTTCCCTTTGCTGATCTGCAGGATCCTTCCTGTTGTTGTGTTTCTTCCTGTTGCATCAGTGCACAAGATCAGGAGGCTCCCATTGGTGTCCATGCGAAGTTTATCCACTGCACACCTAAGACAGGATATTAGACAATAGCAGGAAGACAAAGTATATTACTTATAATACATGTGTGAAATATGCAGCTTGTAGCAGTGTTTGGATAAAGCCACTGAATTTCATTCAAGTAACCAAAACATGGCTGGTGTCCAATGTATAACTGTTTGTTTTTTCATTGATAGTGACAAAAGATTAAGCCACTATAACAGCTTCAGTGTGTCATCATATCTGGAAATTTTTTTCTGAGATATGAATCATTTTCTTTCAAAAGTCCTTGCAATTAGTGCTTTGATGATGGTGGTAGAGAAAACTGTCACTCAAAACATCACTCAAAAATCTCCCATACTGTAGGTTTTCATTTGGGTTGAGATCTGGTGAGTGTCAACGTAGAAGACGAGTGTTTAACGTAGAAGGTAACTGGTTGGAAGATAGTAGATATTTGTATTGATTTACCGTGATATTTTACACGAAGGAGAGACAGTACCACAATGCCCTCCCTTTCCCCCAAAGCATAATAAAGCCACTGGATTATCCTTTAATTTGTCAGCCATTTATTGTTACAGACTATAGACTTTACATGCTTTCAGATGCATGTAAAGAAAGGTGGCTACAGTAGGCAAAGCAAACATCAAAAAACAACTATGGCTTTTATTCAGATGGCTCTAGAGAACCTCACAAGTTCTTCACATTATATTAAAGACTTGCTCTGTAGTCTGAAGCATCCTCATATTGTCACCCACCTGCCAGGATCATGCAGTCCATGGGCGAAGATTTCTGGAGGTTGATTGGTGCTGTTGAAGTATGGGTTGTCCCCTGGAATAATGTAGGGTGTGGAACACTGGTCCGTATCGACATCTACCCTCAGAACTGATCCAGTGAAGTCACTGCAGCAGCAAATCGCTCTCTTAGTTGGTTGACAAAATCAGAGGAACATAGCTAATATCAAGGTCAAAGACATCCTACACTGCAAGTGCACTGCTAATTATTATATGGTTATAAGGTTATAGAGTTTTAGAAAGTGTGTGGATTAATGATTTTCATATGCTCTATTATATGTAATGGTTTGCTATGTTTTGCTGTGACCCTTCAGTACTAGAAGATGATGCCCCTGCTAGACACTGTTGGCACAATCACCTCAATCCGTCCATCTCTTCCATATCATCCAGAGTGATCATTCCGTCACCCAGGAATATATGCAAAAGCCCATCTGGTCCGAAGAGCAGCTGCCCACCCAAGTGCTTCCTGTGGAGCTCGGCCACCTCCATTAAGACATGAAAGGTCCTAGTGTCCACCTTGTTGGGGTTTTTTCTGAGAAAAACATCGAGAACACTCAATATACTCTTTATCATCGAGTACCAGTTTGTGCCTAATGATCAGCTTGCATTATTTCCTAAGTTTAATACATGATTGAAAATCTGTTGCATGCTTATTTGCAGGATCTGTAATAAAATAATATTACACATGCAGAACCTCAAAGAACGTTGAAAGTGAGTTTCCTTTCTTAACTGCTGCGTGTTTTGCAATGCAGCAGAAAATAATTCCAGTCAATGAAATTGTTTAATTATGCACTGCTATTAAATCTCTATAAAAATATCCATCACTGTCATAAAATATTTTACTACACCCTTGGCAGCCAAAAACCTGGTTTCAAAACCACACATATCCTGAAACATTTAATAGCAACAATTAAACCAATTTTATTTCCCTCCTACCCAACAACATTGGTCAGTCTGAGATGTGAGCAGTGTGTAAGTGGCTGACTGTTACCTGGACACTGTATACTCGACCACACGAAGAATGTGGTCATGAGGGCCGATTGCCCAGCGCTCCTGGTTCGTCGTGTAGGAGACGTACAGCTTGCCGTTTTTCTTATAATTGGGGTGGAATGCCAGGCTTAGCAAGCCCCTTTCATCTCCTCCCTGCAAGTCAGATGGGGAGCACAAAGAATCTAGAAGTTAATTATGTTCCTTTTTTAAAAGCCAGCGTAGGGCCAGGCCTAAAGCCAGGCCCCCTGTGTCCCTTTCTGTCCCTCTCTTTCTTATTCTCTCCTTTTCTATCTCGCTTTCTCCATATGGGAGCCAGTTACCCCCATGCCCTCTTGCTCCAACTCTCTTTTATTCTCACACCCCTTTCTCCCTCCTTGACTACTGCATTACAAACAATTATAAAACATTTGACTCCCAGCAACCCCCTTCTTTCTGGTCCTCCTTTTGGTTATGTGTGGCTCATTTTTAGGGCAAGGCCCCTCCATGATGCTTGGGCCCTCCCTGCAGCCTCCACCACACTAGTGATTTGTGTGTGTAATCTTTGGGGGGATATCCACGAATGCAGCGGCGAGAGGCTGAAAGAATTTATTAGCTCACTGGCAGTTCATAGAGAGCACAAAAAGCCCAGGAGTCCTTCAGCCCAAGCTGTGGGCCTCCACCTCCTTATTCCATCCCGACCCCCGCCCTATTCCCCTCCTGCCCCCCCCCTTTTTTAATCCGTGCAAAAACTGAGAGGGGAGGAAAAGGGGATAGAAAAAAAAATAAAAATAAACAAGGAGCAAACTGCCAACTCCCACTGTCTTGGCAACTTGTTTAGAAAAGCAATGAAATTGCTTGTGTAATAGGTAAACCTTTGTTTCACCCCGGGGGCAGCTACATCAGTTGTCACAACTCTGGTGGTCTACTCATCATCGTCAGTTATAATAAGCAGCTGTATCATTTCAATCCCTGGCCAAACGATCAGGTTGGGCTTTTCCTTTCTTGCATTGTTATGAAAATAAAAAGAACGAACAGAAAGCCAGGCGTATGTATTCCGAATGTGTGAATAACAGCATTTTCAAGAAAGCTTGTTTTTAGAACAAGGATTGCCGAGATTTAGCGCTTTGGGATCAGACGTAACATGGGAGGAGTGTTTTTGCCCCACAATGAGCCAATGTAGCGTGTCCAATAAACAAATACAGCATGCCGTCATGTCAGTTATGTGGCATTCCTTTCCGATATTTCACAGGAATTGAGTAAAGAGAGGTCTTCTGTGAACTGCTTGAGTTAACTCTGTGGTTCAGCCCGCAGAACGAGCCAAAACACACAGACCATAAATTGGTCAGAGAAGCTCTGTTAGGCTGCGCTGAACTAATCCAAGTTGGATAGGCCAGTGGCACAAATGCGGACGCGAGTCTGCACCATCTCTGGAATGCTCAAGCGGGGAGTGTAAAAGATCTTCAGAGGCTTGAGTAATCACACTCCAGAGTCTTTTCAATCTGACCGCAAGAGTGGGAAAGCCGTGAAATCTGACAGATAAATAATGACTTATGGGCTCACTATGCTTGACAAGACATTTTTTTGTGGTTTTTATTAAACACTTTTTCCTGAGTTGGCAGGTACAATGCAACTAAAAGAATAAATGTAAGTGTGTTTCCTATTACTTTGCTGAACCACCTGATTCAGATGTAGGACTAATGTCATGACCCAAATACCAAAACAAACACATGCAAGGTCAAAACACGAATTCCATGGGACTGTATGATATCCAGCCAGGGACCACTGTGTACACAAGAAGGCAGACCCCAAAGATCATACTGTGTGGCAAGAAGGACCCACTCCTCTGGGTCTAAAATTAACAGCTGAAGTGCACTAAAATGAAGCTGAAATCAATCCATTGTGGTCCATTTATCATTACAAGAGTATATTACAAGAGAATACCAGCGGGGGCAAGTTGTTGGCAGACTTGCACCGAGTGAACAGGTCTTCTTAATTGCATCACTGGCACAAGCATCCCCATCTTAAGCCAAGACACTCTAAACACGTATTTGCAAGCTCTTCAAGAATTTACAAGTTGGACATATTGTAAGATATCTTTCTTATGGAACACCAACCATAATAGATTACTCAAGTTAGTGGGAGTTGGGCAGGCTATGATATCTTTCTGGGGTTCTTTCTTTTTTAAGTCTTAAAGTGCATTAAACACCAGCTTCTTAGAAATAACTTCCTAACAATATGTGTCTGTTTTACAATATCCAGATTCAGCAAAGCGAGAAAGAGATGGCCATAAGAGCCTGTCTTTACAAGTGCTCTGCCAGTAGGGGAACCGGTGCCAGGAATTGAGAACGAGATGTGCTACAGCCACAAACTACACAACACTCCCCTTACATTTTCACGTAGCCATTGGCAGTTTCCTGGCCTGCAGCTTTCAAGGCTTGATACACAGCCATAGCTTAGCTCGCAGATTACTGTAGTGCACCTTTTGGTTGCAGTGTGCTTGGGTAAATCCTACATAAAATATCTTTATCTTTAAAAAAAAAAAAAAAAACATGCATACCACAAAAGCTACTTTAAATCTAGAACCCCAACTTAGGGATTCCACGAATCTAGTGTTCCACTTCCTCCAAAACACACACTCCTACACCTGCTAGTATACATTACTGGAGCCTGAAATGGAATACAATGGAAAATTGTATGGAAGACTGCAAATCACAATGTTTTCAGCCACACTGGTTGATCGTCAAGAGCTAAATGTTCTTCTGGAGATCAGGACAGTGCTGGGGGAAGTTAACTCAAGTAAGATGACAGCAGTGGTCATTTCCTGAAGTGATCTGTTAAAAAGGAGGGGGTAAGGGGAGAGGAAAAAGGCCATTTGTCAAAGCTGGGGTACTTATCTCAGACAGGTCTGAGAGCCCTTCTTGCTCATCTGACTGAAAAAACCAACAGCTGTGTGTGTAGTGTGACAGAGAGCATGACATGCCGTGAACTATTTGCTTCAGCAAGAAATACTTTATTGCAGCTGGCTGCCCTTGCTCTGGCAATAGAGCCATGCTCACGTTGCATACAGATGTCTTCATCTCCACCGCCATGCACCCCGATCTAGCAGACACAACAGCGGCGCAGTCCAATGGCTTTGCTGCTAACAATTCAACGTGCAGCAAATCAAGGCTAAACTCTTAATCACCATCTCCCTCACACAAACATTTTAAAAGATCAACACATGCTCCGGGTCTTTACGTGTCACCATGAGGACTGGAGTTCATTTCGGCATCTGGGAAAGCTTGACTCAATGCAAACCCAAAACAAGTTAATTGGCGAAGCACTGGTGCTTAAACGCAGACTTGCTCAGTCAAATCCAGACAACGTTAGCAGCTGGTTAACCTGGTAAACACCGCACAGCTGTGATGGTGTGGAGGATTATTCCAAGCAAGATCATTATCCCACAATGCACAGCTGAAAAGGAATAAAAAAACTGAGAAACTGCAAACAATTCAGATTAGCCAGTTGGCTTGGTTGTCAGCTGACAGGGTTTAATTGTCCCATTTAAGCACTGAGCTAAAGCTAAACAACATTACAGGATAGTTTCATAATTGAAAGACGAATACAGGCTATTGAGTCCTCACTGAGAATTCAAGAAGTCTCTTGACAAAACGACAACCATGCAAACTATTTTGGTCTAAAAACAGTTTCAGACATTCAGAGTAATGATGACAGAAATTTCAAATACATGTGGTTCTGGGCCCTTGGGGCTTGAGACACAGCAGATAAAATGCAATCGGAGAACACCCACAGCGCTTGAGGGACCTCCCTATAGTGGACAGTGTATTGTGTCTGAACTGCTGTAATTGGCAGCCGGAGGATTGACGGTTTAAGGAAACATAGAACATTAGAATCAAAGTTGTGTGATAAAAACCACTATCTACTTTTCTGAAGGAATCAGGGGACCTACAGCGTACACAAAGAGAGCAACATCCTGTTGTTGCTTTTCGTAAACACCATCCGTTCTGTGTAGCTCTATACGACAGCAGCCAAACTTCACAGAATAGGACTCTTGGGGTCTAGCAGGGCTTGAGACTCCCCTCATTTTTGACATAATGAGTGTTGGATCCACAGCCAATTATGTTTAATTACGATAAGGTGCACAAAGACTTCCTAGCGAAGCATTCGCATGTCAAGTCCACGGAAGCCCATAATCGCTCTCTCTGGGGAAGCAAAAGAAGCATGCGACACGTAAACTTCCTGAAAAAACGTTGACCGCTTCCTCCATCTTGGGACACATTTGCAAATAAATGCCTGCATATGTGATGGGGACAGATAAACATCCGTAGTGGCACACGGCAAAGCTGCTACAGACGTATGGGAGGATATCCTATAATCATGCAGCAACATTCTCAGAAATTAAACATATTGCCAGGAACATATTAATATTAAACAATAAATTGTAAGTACACATGATACACATTGCATCACTTACATTGTGCTCTGTGCAATTTATTACTCATTAAACACTACAAAAAAAAAGCTTGAAATTCAAGATGCAGGAAACAGGAAAAGAGTGATGTAATAGGTACAATGTCTTATAATGATAGTACAAACCTCTCCCTATATTGAAGGTTTACTGAAAAAAACCTTACTGCTTTTGCCTTCTGCATTCTGGAGATCAGATACGTTTGATACTAAAAGGCCAGGCTGGATGGATCTCTAGTAGATACAAATTGTTCTTCTGTAAAACAACCTTCCACATCTTCCTGTCTGGAGCAACTCATGGAAAAGTGTGACCTGTTTTTGAAGAAGCACCTTACAATCCCCATTCTCCTCCCAAAACTACTCAGTACTGTACCTGATACTGAATACTGAGCATGCTGGCATTGTCACCTGTCCAGATTGACCAAAGGAACTTGCTTGTGATGCTTCTTGGTTTTACCAAACTAGATGCCACATAGATAGTAAATCTTGTTTGAGGTAAAGATAACCCTGGTGGTCCAGCTTGTGGCAACCATCGCTGTATATTATGTGTCCACTTTTTTTTTTTTTTGTTTCCACCAGCTCCCAAATGAAATACAGCTCTTTTGCAGCTCTTATTATACATTTTCTGATGACTTATTTGGTCAGAATACAAACAAATTAAACATCCCATTGCCCTGAACAAGCTAAAGCAGTTAACAATGACCTATGAATAAAATCTGAATGAAATAAATGTATCTTGCAGTGCTGAGTCATGTAAGCTCTAATTACTGTATATGCTTATACAACAGGACATTCTTTGCCAATAAGTTTTCCTAAGAGCGTATCAGAAAATTGCAAGCTTTTCAAAAGTTTGCTTGATTTTGCATACATTTCTGCATTTGCAATATTGTAGAGGAAATGCATTTGATGCCTCTTACCTTGATCCCAGTTTGCACTAGTTTGTGGATGTCCAGGTATGGCTCCTTCAATAGCTCCATGTCATGAGTAAGGATGCGGACAAAGCCTTCCTTCTCCACAATGAAAAGGCGCTGCGAGCCATCCCCACAATGCACCACAGCCACGGGCTGTCGTAGTCCACTCAAGATCTCTTGAGCACAGTAGCAGTTGTGCTTATGCTTCCTGCTAAAGAGAGCCGATTGGTCAGGTCAGTCATGTGATCAAATAACAGGTCACGTCAGCTAATACATAAGACTTGCACCAGAGTACTATAGCATGCTTGGATCGATCGGTCGTGAGAAGTTGATTCATTTTCAATGAAAGCTTCTCTGACAGTTGTTTTGTTGACTAACCTACTCATTCTAATATGTTAGCGTTTCTATAATGACATTTATGGAGGATGCACCACATAATCTATGACTAATAATAAACAGATTAATATGGTGAAGTTTTTGTTTTACATGTAAAGTCTCCAAAGTCAGGACAGCACATTTTGTGTTTTCACATTTTTGTCAGATCCTGGTGAAGAAATGACTGATTATAGATGCGGAAACGCAATTGGAGTTTGAGTATGAGAATACAACACTATAGGGTGTGCTATTGTACAGGAAATAATCAACTATGGCATGACAGCATCAACCATTTTCCTATATCAGCACACCCCCAAGAGCGTCAGAAACTTGGGAGGCACGCAGCAATGGGTTTCACAGATTGTGAGGTATTTGGCATACATCTAGGAATGCGCAATATGATTTTGCAAATACTTTATAACACTGATAAATATCAGAGCAATATTAATGTTTTAACAGCTATCTATTCATATTTACATTCCTGCACATGCCATAAAGGTTTCCTCATTGCTCTGGCTCCGAGAAGTGAACAAATGAAAGATATTTTGGCAAAAAAATCAGGGACGGATTAAAATGTTCTGAAGCAAATGTAAACAAAGCTGAAGTATCCAAGCTCAGAATCCCGAGGTGCAAACTCAACATGAGAGTGAACCCTTGAGGTCTTTAGGCTAAATCCTGTTTTTGTTGATCCTCTGATTCTTTCAGCTGTGATAGCTGCTATTGGAGACCGTCCCTCATCATGTCTTTTCACATAAGCTTCAAAGCCCACTGGTCCAGATCAGAGCAGGAGCAGTATAAGCACTTTCTTTGTGCCTTTAAAGCTGGCTAAACCAGCACTGGACAAACAGACATGGCTCAGCCATGGGCAGGAGGGGGAATCGAGCCAGGCTCAAAGCACAAGCGGGAATATTTTTACATGTAGGCTCATTCATGCATATCGGGACAGCAATGACCTCTGTGGAAAAAAAAATGATGAGATGAATCCAATTTTCAAAGTCATTAGTGCGGAATTATCTGGAACGGTGCATCGGAAATGTTAAGAAAACAGCCTAATCTATGAATGTTTAAATGGGGATTGCTATCATTTAAAAAAAAATCACTGAAATCTGACTGTACTTCGTTTACATACCTGTTGATCGCTTCTATTTGCTCATCTCCCAAGTAGTTGGAGTCCTGCCCACGCAGTAGCTTTCGGTGGAAATCAGGAAAGCACAGGCCCCCATTTCTCCTCCCGTAGTATTGGCAGAACTCATCTACATCGGCTTGGAAGAGCTCTGCCAAACACAGACAGACAACTGAGCTCAGCCCTTAACAGACACCACGCGAGTCTTAGAGGATGATGTCATTGCCTCTTAGACCAGCAGAATCCCCTGTAGTTAAAGCTGTTCCCCAGGCAAGCTCACACAGATCGAGACGTCTCACCACAGGCTGAAGCAAAATCCCATCTGTGGTTATGGTGCACTGGTTGGACACTGTAGGATGCTAGATTTGTCAGATGCTAACATTTAAAAATCTTTGTTCGATTTCTTTCAGAAACCTGTAATGCAAAACACTGGGGACTCTACAATAGGTATGTTCTTTGTGTTCCTCTGATATAATGTTTACAAATATTTATAGAACATAAATGTAAAAGACATTTTATAAACAGGAAAAATGTTAAATAAATTTAATCAATTTAGATCAATAAATTTAACAAAAGAAACCATTTATGCAGTACTTTTGGCTCCAATGTTACTACAGTATTATCTTGAATTTTATTACATATAATACCTCAGAAAACAAGATTATCTTCTATAAAATGAACATTTTAGTTCTAAAATTAAATGTTAATTTTTAATCAAACCCTCCACCTGAACACATTCAGTACATGACATATGTGAAGTATTCCACAAAATATCCCATTTTCAACAGGAGGTGAAGTCTTCTAAATTTTCTAAAATATTCTAAATAGTATGTTCTCTCATCTTCATTTTGAAAGTACAAATGTTTTTTAATTCCAAAATGATAAATCAAAAGTAAATTATCCTTCATTAAACATGTTTGTTTGCCGTAAGCATGAATGCTAATTAACCCCAATATGTGTATTTGCCAATCAGACACTAAAGTATTTACAACGCTGTTACTCATTTACGTGACAAGAGGCAGATGGCTTTAGGAAAGAAACCATACAAAAATGTTATCTTAACTGCTTTTAATTGCTTCTTTCTGTAGATCCAGTGTTTAAAACTGATAAAAAAAACAACCACAACAAAACCAGAATCTTGGAATCTTCCAACAATTAGCGCACACAGCAGAAAAATACTAACCTCAATTAGACATATGTGCAAAATTTGAAGAATGTTAAACACATCAAAAGTGAATATGTCAAACTCCAACTTGTCAAACATTCAGTTCTTGGCTCATCTGGAACATGTCAGTCAAATTCAAGTAAATGATGAATGAACACTCAAATGTGATTTATTGTGCCTAGCAGATTAGATTTCTGTCACTTGCTATAAGCTGAAACACTGAAACAGTTATTTCTCTATTAACAGTCAATATAAATCTCTTAAAGATGTGAAAAGCCCATGAGGCAGAGCTTATGAAGTGGAAATGATAAAACCTATACAGTACGTGGCCTACACGGTAAAGCAATGTTTGTAAGAATGTAGGTTGTTGACAACTCCACGGTGACCTAAAAACAACCAGCCTGGTGATTTCCTCTAAACTAAACCTTCACGGAGAGGAGCGTCTGCTGGGGAGGGCAGAAAAAACACACCAGCGATTGAAACACAAACACACTCCCCTCCTTACTTTCATCTTCGCCAAGCCCCTTTGCAACGCCTGAAGAGTGTGTGTTTGTGTGTGTGCTGGTGCTGGGGGTGACCACACCAACAACTGAGGTGATAGGATATCCCTAAACATCTAAACACAACAAGGAGATCAAAGACACACGCACATACCCACTCAGCCATGCCACCCACGCACATGTGGCTATCTCAGGCCTGCGAATGCAAGTGCTGAGTCATAGCGGCGTAAGGGAGTGAGGCAAAGCAGTAAATGCTTTTATGGGGTTACTACATAGTCTGGAAGTGGACAGGGGTGTCTCTGGTGCTGAAGGATGGATAAGTAGCTTGTAAAATCTATGCTTGGAAGGTAGATAAGTGCTAATTCATGACCTTTCCTTGAAGTGTTTGAGGTCATTCATGAACAAGGACAACCATACGAGCAAGAATCTTTAGGACTTTCGAAAGATGCATGTTAATGCTTTTGGATTCTTGTAACACAGTATATAGAGTATGAGTAATGATGGGATTTAAAATATAAGCTACAAAAAGCTTGCTAGCGATAATATCCATCAAGTGAAGTGTAGCTAGCTAAGCGTGAAGGTGCTAAGTCAGCTTTTCTCCTGATTAATAAAATAGTGCACACTAAGAACGATTTGTTTGTGTTTGTGTGTGTTTTGTGTGATGGATTGAGGATTGGTGTCATGGTGAGTTGAGTTTTTAGCAACCTCGACAAAATCCATCGAGGTAATTTAACCAGTGACAACAACTTAATTTAGGCCAATTGGAACTTAATTTGGTTAGAAGGAAAATTGCTTTACTTTAATACGAAGAATACGAATGAAACACTCGCTGTTATTGGAAATTAATCAACTTCCTGTTGAGTGACATCACAACTTCCCATCATTCATTGTTTTTCTATAACATCACACCCTGTAATGTATTTCTTAACTAATTAATGTAAGCTGTTCGTTGTGAAGCACTTTTTAAATAGATCAGAGAAGGAGAGTTTTTATTTAGTCATATAAGTATAAGAATCCGTTCTGGGAAAGAAAAAAAAAAAGAGGCAGAGACTAAAGAAGTGTTCGCTCGATGATAAATTATATGTACATGAAAAACAACTGTTCTAATTTGGGCCATTTATGGTTAACAACTTCCCTAAACATATGGTAAAATTACTATGTGGCCACACACTGTCTGTGCGTCCACGCAGTACAGCCCGTTTTTTTATTGTACTGCTCTGAGAGCGAGACTCTGTCCACATCGCCGCTTCTATGGTTATACTTACATCTGGTTATCTTCCAGAGCAACTTGGGTGGCCACCCAAAGTACTTGACATCTTGATGCACTTCAGCAGTTTTACATATACACAACCTTTGTAGAAAAATAAATGTGTCATTCGTCACCACATATGCTGATTTTGAAAGAGAGGCTGAGGGAAGGAGGAGGAAAGGAGGAGGAGAGCTGAGGTTTGTGGACTTCTGTTCTCGGACTGTGTCCTTCTGCCTTTTACCACAACAGTTTTGCTTCCATCATTTTCAGTATGTTTGACTGACGGTGTGTTTAGGATGACTGATTTGTTTGTATTGATTTGTTTGTATATATATATATATATATATATATATATATATATATATATATATATATATATATATATATATATATGTGTGTGTGTGTGTGTGTGTGTGTGTGTGTGTGTGTGTGTGTGTGTGTGTGTGTACATGTAAGTGTTAGTGTTAGTGTATGTGTGTGGCCTGGTTGCATATCTGCCCCTGCCTAATCTACATACCATCCCATCTGATGGAATGCGCCAAGCAGTGACAGTTGTGGCCCTGCATGGTGACACACCCAGGAAACACAGGAAGTTTGTTGCTAATGCCATTCATGCTATGGAGAAAACATAAATCCGATAGCGATAGCTGCTTATACAATTAAACTTCGCAGAAAACCTGCACTGTTTAGACTTTCCTGAACGCAGCACTAAGATAAACAAACCGACAGAGAGGACGACTGTCATAAACGACTGTCATAAAACAGCTGGTATTTTAGTCCCGTTGTGAAGTAGGGCAAGGTGTCAGGGTCGGTCGTGTCTAGACCTTAGTCATATACGTGCACCCGGGCTCCGCTGATGTAAATGAAGCGGTTTGGCAGGAAAACAAAAAATAAACTCATCCCTAAATCGTTCATTCATGTGTATTCATTCTAGATTGTTGGGCTTTGTTTGGTGTGTGTGTCTTCGTCCACTCATGGGTGCTGAGGTGTGTCAGACAGCTGCGACATGACAGCATGTGAGAACACCACTTGGTCCATGACTGTCTGCACTGATGAGATATAACTTTGCCCAAAAGTCTACTGAGCTAACTCTGTAAACTGTCACATTGTAGATGTTGTGTAACTTAAATATATATATATATATATATATATATATATATATATATATATATATATATATATATATATATATATATATATATATATATATATATATTTTTTCCTGGTTTGTAGTAGGCATGAGATTTGCATGTGAGCTCATGCATATTTAAAAAAATGATGTAGCACAAACAAAAAAACAACAACAAAATAAAACAGTACCATGAAATGCGAGTGATGTGGATCAGAGAGGATTCTGCTGTATTTCAGATTGTACCAAAAAAGCAGAAATATTTAGACATTCGCGTAATCCTTACAACGAAAGCACATGATGGTAGTGCTTGAGGAGCTTAGAGAACCTTTTCCAATGCACCATGTGGGATGGCATTGTGAGGAAAATAAGACAAGCAGTACATCCCGAAAGCCAGGACTAATCAGTCAGCTTTTGTTAGGGTTTGGCAGAAGCCTCCAGCACCGTATTTGTGTGTATGTGCATGACCCATAAACAGTGGCCGCTGCTGTGGGATAAGGCAATACCTTTTGCGCAGTGTCTTTGCGTAGCATCTGTGGAATGATAATCCTTGTATTCTAACCTTTACTGGGATTTTATTCAAACATTTGGAAAGGGTTTGGCACTGACGTCTTTTCCTTTGGCTGTAGGCTTAGTATGCATGCATGCTGTAAACGTGCATGTGCTCACTGAGCATCGGAGCTTCTGAGCTGTTTTATATACAGTAAAAAGACCTTCAGAATAAACATGAAACTGAACGTTTGCTGAAATGTTGTTGATTATATCAGCTAAGCTGTTTCTTTTAGAACATTTGGATCACTTTTGTTTGATAACAAAGTAAAACAAGAACAATTCCACAATGCAGAAACATCAAATGTGGTTTACTGTTAAGTGTTTTGTGCTATTTTGCGTTACCTGGTACATGTCCTCTACAGGTGTAGTAGAACTCTTGGCAGTAGTCTAGGCAAAGACGTGGCAGGTCTGGTTCACGGTGTCGTCCCGGCTCTTGGTCGGATAAGTGGAAGAGCATCTGGGCATTTGGTGAGCAGCGGGCACACTTTATCTCCTCCAGAAGTCTGGAACACTCCGTGTTATTGGTGGAAAAGATCTGAGGAGATCAGGCAACCGGTATTACAGCCACAACATTTTAAATTTGCTATAGAAGCAGAACACTTGTGTATGACTTAATATGAGGGAAGTCTGATTGGCTTTGAGGCTTTTAAATAATTGGATTTGTGGGGAGTCTGATTGACTTTGGAGTCTTACAGATTTTGGATGATTCCAATTTGCCTTTAAATGTGTCTGACTGCCACTGGTCTGTGTCTTGATAGAGATTTAAGTCTTGTTAGCATGGGTAGGCATCTCATCAGCTTTTGAGCCTCATTGGCACTGAATGAGTCTCACTGGGTTTTGAGTGATTCTGGAAAACTTTGCATTTGAGTCTCATTAGTATCTGGTTGGCATTGGGATGAGGCTTTGGCTTTTGAGTCATACTGGCTTTAGGGTGAGTCTGATTGGCACTGGAATAAATCTTATTGCCTTTTTAAATCTCTTGACATTGGGAAGAGCCTGATTCGATTATGATTGACATTGTGTTGAGTCACAGTGGCTTTTCTTGTTAGCTTTGGAGATTCAGATGAGATTTCATTGTTTTGTTTTGTTTTGTTTTTTTGATTGTCTGTGCTCAGTACAAGCAGAATTAAACAAATCTTTGAAGTACTTGGTGTTATATTCACAATGATTCTGGGCCACTTGATAATCCTGATCCAGTTTCTAAAGGCTGACAAACAGTTAAATTTAAATCAGTTAATCTAAAATTGCCCATCACATTTTGGCTGCATGCCATGCTAAAAACAAAACAAACACGGCGATGTGAAATGGAGAAAAAAAATCGTAGCGCATTCTAAACGTTCTTTTAAGTCAGCAAACAAATGCAAACAAATAGATTGGGGCCGAGAAAATTAGCGGGCTTATTTACGTAACAAATTAGCTGTAATAAAACAACAGTGTAATGGGCCTCCCCTCCACAGGCGTGCGCCTGTGGCCCAGCAGCGGCCGCCTGGTACCACTCGCCTGCTCTGTGTGAGGTCTGTATGTAAACACCAATTTAGAGATAGACAGGCACATCATTCCACCGCTGGGATCAACAAATTAGCAGTCTGTCCAAGTCAATTAAAGCTGTGGCCTGCCCCCAGCCTCTTAAACAGGAACATTCAGCCACAAAAGTTGGAGTTTTAACTTTATAATTAAGTCTATAATTAAGCCAAATGAGCACTGAAAGACGTTTGAGTGGTTAGTGGTTACTCAAGTAAGTAGATCCTATGATGAAACTGGCTTCAATTTCTACTGAGGGTACAATTCCAGGGGTGTATCGAAGCCATTCTGTGAAGATGACATGCCAGGAAATGAAGCTAAACCCATTCAGATTCTCCAAAACAGTATGCTAGTTACATAACCCCAAGCATCTCAGGCTGTCTCAGTTTGGTTCTACTGGTTAATTCCCCGGTGCAGTGCATACCCGTTCGCCTGCTCTAAACTGCCCATTGATTTAGTGAGCCATGGACTGGCACATGGTCCAGGGAGAGGAGCATTTGTGCGCTCTCAAGCATGCCCAGTGCCCATATGCTGTTGGGATATGCTCCAGTGATGCCATCACCCATACCACAAACAAGAGCACCTTTATTTGTTGGGATAGAGGGGAAAAAAACATATATGTGATCTAAACTTTGGAAGCATTTCCTATACTGGGGTGGAAAACCATCGGTGAAAGTAATACAGATTTCAACCTTTTTAAGTCAGGCATCATTCTGTCATGTTGCTTCATGAATAAATTGCTTCCATTACTTAACATGAATAAAGGCCAAGTCATACAAGAAGGTGAACACTAATAGCAAAGTTAAAAACGACCCACTGAACAAACATTATCCCTGGAATAACCTTGTTTCAAAACTTCCTTTGATCCTTTGCACTTTGAAAAGTTCTTTTCAGTGCATATCCTATGACCCAATTTCCTAAATACATGTTGCTCATGCCTTATTTTAACAATGACATCATATTTTTTTTATTTTTTTTTTGTAATAACCAAGATTGAAAATTTTCCAGCGTGATATTGCAGCTGCTGGGGTTACTTATTAAGATCTGTACAATTCCCTTTGTCAGTGAGATTACCAGAACAAACATATAAACACACAAAGACACACTTGAAAACAATTGCTTGTCATTCACCCTTACACAATAGAGGCTGCTGGAGTCCCACAAGGCCACACGGTAAGAGGCAACCAGGAGGCCAAGGAGTCACATTACGTCATGGATAGCTGGATGTGTTTAAGCTGAGTTTTTATTTATTTATTTATTTATTTATTTATTTATTTATTTATTTATTTATTCATTTATTCATTTATTTATAAACAAAACCAGACAAGATCTGATTGGAGTCTGTTGGTTGGAAATCACATTAACCTGACCATGTTTTAGGACTCACAAGTTCTCTATAGGAACCTTCTCAGCTCTGATGGGTGTTTAAGTGCTCAAGCCAAACACTTTTGGTCCCTCAGGGGGAATAGGTGTAAGTTTGCGAGGGGGGTGGGGGAGCAGGGCAAACGCTCTCCCCACGGCATTAACACTTGGCCAGAGCTGAGCACTCGGGAGAGTGATGTTCTCCAGCTCCAGCCATTAGTGAAACTAACAAACACAATGGTGTTGTTGTTATTCTTTTGCCATCGGCTCAAAAGGCTCCGTGTGTGGGCAGTGTAGCGGGGAGGAGGAGATGTCCACTCCCTGTTTTTGTTCCATTCAGAACCACTCTTATTTGCATGACTTGAGCAAATGAAATGATGCAATATGGCTTTTTATTCTACTAAAGTGTAATGCCACCCAGCCACATGGGCTGCTCGACCAAGGCCTTTTACATGAGAAAAGGGGCACCTTTTTTGTGAATTCGATTTAGAATCACAAAAGTTGGTTTTTATTTGTTCCATGATTGAATTTAACTATGGCACCAATGGGACCCAGTTTGCAGGTGCAAAAGACCTGGCAATTAGACAAGTTAATCTGCATTCAAATAGAAACCTGTGTGCTGGAAACATCAGGTGTTTAAACAGGATTTGTTCAGGTGATAGTTGGTGAATATCAGTTAACACAGGACAATAAAGAATGATGAAGAACATTTGAAAAAAACGGACAGGACAAGGACGTGGATACTGGACACGTGTGTAAAGCCACAGATGACACAAAAACATTTCAAAAATGATAGATAGGAACATGCAATAAAATTTATACTACCATGAGCCATAAGAGAATTACGAAATTATGACTGAGAAATGCTTTACAGGAGTTTTTTTGTTGAGACAGTAAAAAGGTGGGATTTTTAGACACCCCCCCCCCTTCACATGACTTTCTTATGAATCACTCAGTTTTTAAATTCAGATGCATAAATTTAAAAATTCCAAAACTTTACAGGATGCTTTCCGTAAGATTCACCATTCAGACTCTACCAAAAACAGACTGCATTCATAACTTCATTGGATTGAAACGTTCCAAAGTGTAGAGATGAATCCATATCTATTCTTATGACTCATTGAGATGTCTACACAAAGTTTAAAATGCACCCAGAAGCAACACAACAAAAGCTTATTTTATGCTTATATGATATTTTCTAGTTGAATCAAGAAGAATTACGCGCAGTCAGTTGATCTCAGTGCTTTAACACACAACCTGATTCATGACCAGGTAGGTGTGTGAGAGCCTGAGTTCGCTTTGAACAGCACGAGGATGACAGGAGCGTAAAAACAAGCATGCATGTGGCGTGTGCATGTAAGTGGGTTACCGTGGGGTCTGTCCGGTACGGGACTTTGCGGCTCGGGCAGCACGAGGCGCGCGGGTAGAGCGCGGAACAAACGTCTCCACCGCCGCCAGCTACTTTGCGCTCCTTCTTCTTCATGCGTCTCGGTAGACTTCCATCGTAGCATCTCCGCCTCCGCGGACTCAGCTCGCTCTTGTCGCCCCACTTGGCGTCCGCGCACTCCCACAGGTCGGCGGCAGCGATCACCAACACGAGCACGAACTTCAGATGCCTCATTGCAGAGAAATAAATATATCACCGATCTAACAAGAGTTGCTCTGCAGCCTCGGATTTCTAAGTAAAGTTTCCCCCAATTCAAAAATTTATTTTGTCCTCTACTGCTTTATATTTGCTGAATGTGTAAAGTAACTTCGCATCAAATATTCTATCAAGTGTATATCAAGGAGATACCAAAACACCCAACAACGTTTTCTTTCATAATGTAAAGCGATTAAAGATACGTTTATGCATCCGGACAAATAATCTCAGCTGGTTTCCACGCACGTTAAAGTTAAATCCCGTTAAAGCGGTGCGTAAAAAGTAGCACCAAGTTTAGTCGCGTGTCTGTCTCTCTCTCTCTCTCTCTTTCACTCTCTCTCTCTCTCTCTCTCTCACTCTCCCGCGAAGCTTTCCGCGCGCTCACGTGCTTGTCCCGATCCGTCTCCGTCTTCTTTTTAACCAGCGCGCGAGAAGCGAGCCGGATGACGTGCGTCGACGAGAACGCGCAATAGGCGAACGCGCAGTGTGCTACCTGTTGGGACGGGTCGGTCTGATAGCTCGTGTCGCAATCGTGCACGCTGTTACTGTTATCCCCTTCTCTAGCAGACCCATTTACACCCCTCCATGAAAGGGCTTAGGGTAAAATGAACGGGTGCTGGTGTAGAATTGTACGTCGCGGTGTGTTAGAGCAGTGTTTCTTCACCCAGGTCCTTAAGTTCTGCACATTTTAAGTTTTTTTTTTTGTGTTAAAATAATCAGAGAGAGTTTAGTATGAAATAACTAAGCATGGTTTAAGTCGTGTTCTGTAGTCGAAATGTTAAATGATGTAAATGTCGAAATTTTAAAATAACTTCTTAATGAGATTATGAGTTAAATTACGACAGAACCAATTATATATATATATATATATATATATATATATATATATATATATATATATATATATATATATATACACACACACACACATACACACACATCCGAGTGTATTTAAGGCATATAAGGTCAATTAAAGTGCCATTACGAAAGTCCTGTGTATTAATCATCAGGAGAAACAAATAAATAAATAAATGAACAAAGAAACTAGAATCAACCAAGCTAAGTTTTGTGGATAAAGTGCATCACTGAATACATCCATAATGAAAAAGGCAGGCAGTTTCTGAAATTGCTTTTCTAATACTGCACATTTTATTGACAAATAATGTTTTAATTAAATCCGAAAACCCCTTGGGGAAAAAAAAGAAAAAAAAAGTTGATGCAAGTTTTATGGCGTCATGGACAGTTGTGCTTATTGCAAACTCAGTGAAACATTTTCTTGCTGATTTAGATGTTGGAACCAGGCCTATATCTAGCATACCCAAGGGAATGAGATAATGGAATCTCCCCTTTAACTTTTGTTGGTCATTAAATGCAAACAAACTCTTTCCAGGGCTAATCAGGAGGCCACAGCGGGATGGTCTCCGTTGATTAAAACATGCTACGCTATTACACAAGTGGGGATGTTAGAATGCCTGGTATTTCTGTTCTTCAGAAGGCTCCTGATAAGACAGAGCCAAATGCAGGACAAGTTCTCTTTTCTTCTCGTCTTCAGAGAGATCTCCAGATTGCCAATCCATGAGGGAATGTCCACGGCAGTAAAAAAAAAAGAGAAGAGAATGAAGAAACGAGAACAGACCTCAAATCAGCTCCCTTGCCACACCTGCACTTCCTTGGGGGTCTAACCCTGACCAGAGCTCTGCTTGCTTATCATTATAGATCACAAGCGGTAGGAATCTACGATTGTGAAATGGTGGACAGTTATGGAAATGCTTCCGAGCTCCAAACAGCCTGTCATGTGGGAAAAGTTTGTCTTATCTTATTTATTCGCACTGTTTAACTTAATTCTATTTTGTTGGTTTGCAATGTTGGCAGATATGATGTGAATTACAACCAAAAATAAAAGTGCAATAAATATATTTGAAAAGTAACAATAAATAAATAAATAAATATATATCAAAACTCTGTTTGACCTTTTTCCTGACGTAAGTGGTTATCCATGATAAAAATCAGATGTTATATTAAATACAATAACAATGTAATGAAATTTTAATTTGAGTAATGTGCAAGTTCATATGTGAATAATAATAGTAAGAAGAACTTATCATCCCAATGTTGACTGTTTTAAAGAATGACATACCCATCCATCCATCTTCTTTACTGACAATCTCAGACATTTTTTTTCCAGACATTATGGATGATTTAGAGATGCCAATCAGCCTACAACATGCCTTCAAACATTTCCTTGAAAAGAAAACACACAGGTTTGGTGTGCACTTGGTGGAGGTGGGAACCTGGTGTTATAACCTTCTCCTCAGAATGACATACTTTTTAATCTGTCTAGTTACATTTTATTAGAGGAAACATTTAAGATTCACCGTAGTTCCTGCCATCATTTATGCTATCACAGCTATAATCAGTTGTTTTCTCACATTCTGTCTAATTACTCTTTCTTGTAGTAACACAAAAGAACTTGTAATGTTACTGAGACAACTGGAACACCCTCCTGTGCGCTCTGGAAATACGTGTGTATTCATGAATTTTCAGTTACACACTACGTGTCATATGCTGTATGCGTGTGAAATCCCCATAAATACCAGGTATTTATTTACATCTACTATTTATTCCCATAGTTAACACGTGCTAGTGAAGAAAATAATAATAAAAAACAATTCATATGCTTGCAACATTCTTGTTGGGCTCTCGAGAGGAAATGTCCAGAAAAGGTGTAGAGTCCTTCAATGAGAATGATCACAGAGAATGAGAGAGAGCGCAGATAGAAACGCAGGAAGGTCTTACAAGATGCATCTCAGGTATGAGAACCTCAATCCTGATTGAGGTGGAAACATGTGGGAGGCAGCTGTGGATGGAGAGCAGAGTTAAATGCCTTAGAGAACTAATGCGAAGGAGAACCAGAGAGGCCACCAGCTTGGAGAGAACAGTGGGTCGACTCAGATTCAAAAGATTTTTGTTTTTTAGACATGGTCATTTAAATGCTAATTGTACACAATAAATCTGATCTAACCAGTGCACTCAATGTGTGTTATATTCAATAAAAAATACCCATAGAACTCATACAGCTTAGAACTCGTAAACAGGATAAAGTCTTTATAACAGGTGTTTGTAATGTTCTCTAACTTGGTGTCAGAAGGGAGGTTGAATTAACTATTTAAACTCATTTTTATTATAATTCCTGTAATGCTGCTTTGAGACAATATCTATTGTTAAAATAAAATAAATTTTATTACAAATAAAAATAAAGATTTTATTTGTATAGTACTTTTAACAATGGACATTGGCTCAAAGCAGCATAACCGGAATTATAATAAAAATGAGTTTAAATATTTATATTTATAATAATTTATATTAATCAACAAGCCTCATCAGACCACCCAATAAATTGTATTTTATTGTCTATTTATGCATGGTTCCACATTAGTGGCCGGTGAACTTAAGCTTTCATTCATCAATAGTCATTCATGTCATTGCGGATGATATTTAATATATTTAATATAAAAGAAAAAACTCAACCAAAACCCCCATTCAGGACTGTCTGTTTTGTTTACTGCAGTAATGGACACTTTGGAACAATGCTACTGCATCTACTAAAATGAATCCATATGTACATTTGTCATGCTGCCTGTTGGTTGAATTAAAATGGCTTGTGAAAAAGAAAACTTGCTGAACTGCTGAAGCATAAACATATCATAAGAACAAGCACATTCGCATAGGAGTACTGGGTGCGTTTATGGCGATTGTTCCTTTGGTTTTATATAAAATACACTTCCGTGGTTAGGAAGCTCAGCATGTACGGGCTGTGGTGGGCAGTTCCAGAATATGTCTTGCTTTGTCATTTGGGAAAGTCCCTGGGTGCAAAATTGGTTTTCTCGATTGAAAATGGCAAGGCATAAGCCGTAGTCCTTTAGCCCTTAAAGAAAACCACACACGGTTCTGACCACAAAGGGACCACCAACACTGTGCAAGTCACTAGAAGTGGAAGGCTCATGTGATCATCTAAAGAGTCATTAGAGGATGTAATACAGGCCTGGCAGCATTGCCTGCTCCCTTCCTCTGTGCCCTTACCACTTATAGAGGTCATTACTAATACTACAGGTGTGTGTTGTAGTCAGCACACACTAATCATGATTGAATCCTCAACCAGAGTTTTTTGTGCTGCAATGCACATATGAATAATCAGGATACACTATACTATACTATACTATACTATACTATACTATACTATACTATACTATACTATACTATACTATACTCGTTTTACTTTAGTAGTAATGTATACTATACATAATGTGACAAAATCTCACTCAGTTAAATGTTGACAGATCCAGACCAAACAAAAGAAGTTAAATGGAATAAAAAAAAAGTAACTATTCATGTACTTTGACAGTACCTACTGGATTTGATTCAGTACCTATTGCATTTGATTCAGGACCTAATACATTTGATTCAGTGCCTACTGTGTTTGATTCAGGACCTAATACATTTGATTCAGTGCCTACTGCATTTGATTCAGGGGCTAATACATTTCGATTCAGTGCCTAGTCCATTTGATTCAGGACCTAATACATTTGATTCAGTGCCTAGGGCATTTGAGTCAGGACCTACAGCATTCAATTCAATGCCTCCTGCATTCAATTCAGTGTCTCCATTATTTAATTCAGTGCCTCTTTTAGTCAATTCAGTACCTCCTGCATTTGATTCTGGTATAACTGCAAGGAACAATGTTTAATACAAGCTTTAATAGCCTTTTTTTTTTTTGCTTAACTTAAATAAATATAGTCAGTTCATGTCAGCAAATGCATATTAAGCATTAAGTATTTTGTGCTCATACTTAAATTCAGCACTGCAGTCTGGTGGCTAGCTATATGCAGATAGCTACAGTATAGTGCTAACTACTGTACAGTAGACCTAACTGCCTTTGTAGGATAGTGTCCATTATCATTCATTCATTCATTCATTCATTCATTCATTTTCTACCGCTTATCCGAACTTCTCGGGTCACGGGGAGCCTGTGCCTATCTCAGGCGTCATCAGGCATCAAGGCAGGGTACACCCTGAACGGAGTGCCAACCCATCACAGGGCACACACACTCATTCACTCACACACTCACACACTACAGACAATTTTTTCCAGAGATGCCAATCAACCTACCATGCATGTCTTTGGACCGGGGGGAGGAAACCGGAGTACCTGGAGGAAACCCCCGAGGCACGGGGAGAACATGTAAACTCCACACACACAAGGCGGAGGCGGGAATCGAACCCCCAACCCTGGAGGTGTGAGGCAATGTGCTAACCACTAAGCCACCGTGCTCCCTAGTCCATTATCAATTCTTGATATTTTTTATTCCTACATTGATCAACTCGATTATTTGCTAAACTGAAATAATTAGTTGCAAATCCCATGTCATGATTTTGTAAAGGTGATGTTTAAAAAGTGCAAAACAAACAATCAAAATTTTGAAAAACGAACTATTGATATGAGATTGTTAGACAGAGGACAAATAAAAACAGAGGAACAACTATGAAAGCTTTAGAGAAGGGACTTACATAAGGGAGCTGATTAGGGGTAACATAGACTAGGTATGAGTGATCATTGGGACACGTAACATGGACATGTGACATGCTGGGGCTGATGGGTAATGTAGTTTAAAGTTGTCAGTGTCAGTGTGGTGTATGTGGACCTGATTATGGCTTAGAAAGAATTTAGGAGAGAGGATTGGTGTTAAAATATACAATGTGAGGTTCTTTAATCAATAAGAAACTAGTCAGAGTGGGAAAGCTTCCAATGCTGAGGCCCTACGTTAGACCTAAACCATCACCTGCTCAGTTAGTCACTCCGGAAAAGAGTGTCTGCCGAATGCCATAAACGTTAACTTGTTACGTTATAAAACAATTTACTTATCTTACTTGAATGCTTTGCTTTGTTTCTGTTCTTTTCTGATCTTGTTACCCTTCAGGAATCAATGGAGCTACCTTGGCACGCTCACTCTGAAATTCAGAAATGAGGAAGACAGCATTCGAAACTGCGAAGGCTCTACTTTTGTTTGCGTCCACACGTGATCAAAACAAAATGTTGTAAAATAAATTAATTAAACACGATACACTTTCGGCTATGTTCGACTCCATTTATCTGAATAGCATCACAAAAATGAACTGAAACTCCGTGTATATTAAACTGTAACACCGACTTGAGAAACATATCAAAAGAAACCTTGAAATGCCTACTTTTAAATGAACAAATCTGAAACTATGCTCAGATTATGTAATAATCCTCATTTTTTTAGTTTAAAATTAAAGTGCTGTTTATCTTTAATATCTATCCCCAATGAGAAAGCCAGAGGTGACAGTGGCAAAGAAAAACTCCCTGAGATTATAGGAGGGAAACCTTGAGAGGAAACATACTCAAAAGGGAACCTCATCCTCATTTGGGGAGGAAGCTTTCTAGATTTTCAGAGTTCACCATTTCCTCAGAGGAAGTACATGACTATTCCAGGAGTCATAGCTGCTGGAGAGAGAGAGAGAGAGAGAGAGAGAGAGAGAGAGAGAGAGAGAGAGAGAGAGAGAGAGAGAGAGAGAGAGAGAGAGAGAGATATTTCGTATACTAACCTATAGATGGTGGAATGGTCCATGCTGCACACACCAAGAGTCCATGTCAGAGCAACTTCTTTGCAGACTGTCATAATTATAGGTGTTAGTGAGCCTCCATGGTAAAAGGAGTTTATTCCAAATTTAACCTTTCATAATTACGAGCATGTGGTGTAATGCGCTAAAAAAAATAACAAGGTACTTAACTGGAACTTGCAAAGTACGAACACGTGCCAGCGAGGTGGTACCTTCGAGGTACGAGCTTAAATTTGTTTATCTGGGACATTGTGTTAATTTTAAATTTTATTTGAAGCTCATATTTGAACTTTTATACTTCGGTTCAAATTGTCATTTTATACCTAAACTACCACCATTGTGCTTTTGTGGGAATGTTTCTGTTGACTATCTAAAAGGATCTGCTTTACTTAAAATATGCAACAGTTCATTTGGAAATTCAGCTTTATGGGTTTATTTTTTATAAAAATAGGGCCATCAGGGACACTGTTGTCATTTGGTTGACCTACAGTTACATGACACAGGAAGCACATGCTTTAGCAGTTAATGGCCCAGTGTTCTTCTCTCTGACAGTAATGGTAACAAGTGTTTCACACACAAGATCTCACATTCCAAGAGCATGGAAAGTGGTCATGATATTCTCCATAGTTATGACATATTTAATGAGGTCCTGTCATGTGTTTATGAATGCCTTCACGAAATGAGGAAGAGATCCAGTAGTCCTTTACAGCTAGTGTCTTGCAACGCCAAATTTCCACTTCAATAGCTCTAAACACACGAGGACGTTTTAAGTGTGGTGACTTACGTGAAGTGAGGGAGTGGATGTGTCGGTGGCGGCATTGCATTACTGGGACGCTTGCCTGGGATCAACAACCTTTAAATCAGTGCCTCCAGCTCTCGGACCACACCGAATATCCCTGTGTACTGTTCTCTGCCTCCGTCTGTTTTTTTATTTGTTCTCTTCTTTTGCCTTCAGCTCATTCTTATCCACTCTTTTGATTCTTCTGACTAATTTATTTTCTTCTCTCTCTCTCTCTCTCTCTCTCTCTCTCTCTCTCTCTCTCTCTCTCTCTCTCTCTCTCTCTCTCTCTCTCTCTCCCTGTCTATCTCTGTGGCTTCTGCCTAACATATAGCAAATTTCCAGTCAAAGTCAAAAGTCAGCAGAAAAAACATGGCTTGTATGTTTGCATCAACTTGTACTATACTCGTTGACATAATAAAACAAATACACACAAAAGCCCTGTATATTTCCGTAATAAACATCTCAAAAGAGCATGGCAACATAAGTTACCATATTTATCTAAAGGTGGCCAATTTTGACATTCTGTATAATAATGCGTGATCTGTTGACATTTTTTGTTAAAAGACGTTTATCTAGCGTTTTTGGAAGGAGTCTCCACTGTCACTGCTTTGTAACAATCAGAGCTTTAGCTTTTCCAACATGAAAAAGGTTGAATTGGTGGACAGCCTTGTGGAGGACAGATTTCTGAGTGAAGAAAACATGAAACTTCAAAACTGAGACAAATGCTATAACATTAACAAAAATGGGTACAAACTTATTTGTGTTACAGTGTAAAAAGTGTAACTATAATTTTAGTTAAAAAAGTACAACCTGTTATACTTTAGGTAATAAAACCTGTTAACATTTGCACATTACTGGGTTGTAAGAGGAATAACACACATCAGAATATGCTGTTTTTGGAAATGAATCAACTCTAAGGTAGTAACTCCTCACACCATGCCGGTTATTTTACTATAACAGCATGTGCCACAGTGTTTTATTCCTTACTTATCACTCTCTTTATGGAAACACTCTCCCTTCATTTAAATTATCTCTTGCATTTCAACATGTGAATAAAAGTTCAGAATTTGTATAAAACGTGGTCAACACACACCCCTCTTCTCTCTCCACTTCTTTTTGGGTGGAAAGCAAAGCCACCCAGAAATCTTTCTCACTCCTCCACCACTTCCACCACCTCCGCTTCACTCACTGGTTGAGGCAAATGACTTGCCTCAGGTTATGCAAGTGAGTTGGAAAGAACCCTTAACAGTTAATGGTGATATTTGACTCCTCAATCTGCCCACACTCCCGTATTTTCATTTCAGCGCCGCATTGTCAAAGTGTCACTACAAGGTAGAAGGGCTGATGATGGTGCTGGACTTTACCCTGGAGGCAGAACTATAGTAGCATGTTGGAGAACTATAGTGCTCTTTACAGGAAGTGTAGACTTCATCAGCATGTCCAAACCACATATCTCAGGAGACGCCACCGAACCGTGTCTCTGCAGGCCATGAGGGGTGTTCGAGGGGTATTCATCATTGAGGCGTTATTTTCCCCTACACACCTTTCATCATATAACCAATCTCTCTGTAGACCACAGAGAACCTGCAGCTGCTCCATATGAAATCTAAAGGATCGACTAATGCTGAACAAACCACATCATTTACGTCTATTTCATGCCTGGCTTCCCATACCTCATTTTGTTCACATGATGCTCTGCTCTGCATCCCGAAGGCTAGCACTACACTAGCCCACAGATGGATGTCTTTTTTCCCTTCTTCCTTCCCTCCACCTTCTTCTCCCACTGCACTGTAATTATTTGTAAATGGTTCCAGTAGGGTCCAACACAATGACCCAGAGCAGACCCTTAGACTTAAAGCCCATATGTGAGTGAAAATTGCAGTGAGGCATCATTAGGCTTCTGCATCATACACTGCTAATGAGTAGGAGGAGAATAGAAGGACCATGTGAGTGGTGTGCTGTGGGCACCAGTGGCGTTGATGGTGGTCCTTCCCCATGATCATAGCAGTTCCCTGTGTTCGACCCATCTGTTCCCACTCGAGCCTGCTTGGCACTCTTTCAGCAATTGAGGGCTTCTACAGCCTTCTGTGTCCAAAACAGTGGGACATTTTACTAGAGCTGGCCCAACACTCTACCAAAGTGCTCACAGCACATACATCAGCGGCAAGACGCAATGCAAGCAAAGCAGTATAGACGCCAGTGATCAATGATTGGACCCCAGAGGTTGTATTCATAAACCTGGTGGTTGATTGCTGTGAGGTGTCTGTGGTCATTTTAACCTTTATATGCAATACAATGAAAATAACTGCTGGGATAAGTATTTTTCAGATAGGATGGATAATTCAATTGATAAGTCTAGAGGTATACTTGACATGTGATTATAGCTACACAAGCAGCATTATACTTATACTTATACTTATACTTATACTTATACTTATACTTGTGTACCTTTAGTACATCTGGTGATTTTAAAGCTTTGTCTACTAGGGCCAGATAATAAGCAAAACATATCCTGCTAGCACTGGAATCACAATGTCTGTCTCATGTTGCAGATTTTGGGGCTATGAAAATGTATATTGTAAAAAAAAATAGATGGGTGGTACATCACATCATTAAACCCATATAAATGTGAGTATATTTTGCTGTCAATATAATTTTCAGCTATAGGCCATCACTTATGACCCCTGAGCCACCAAGTGACCCTGAAACAGTGCATTATTTTCACATAAATTATAGTGTGATAATATTTTGGCCGGTAAGGGATGGTGAGTCCGCAGCTGTTACCATGGCTCAAGTTCAAAGGGGTCTGCTTGTGTTCTGCGACCTGACCTGTATGACTGTAAGTGGGTATCTTGAGGTACACACTGTTTCTGCCCCATGTCTCTTGGGATAGGCTTCAGGTTTCCTTCGGCTCAGTAGGATAAGTGGTGTAAGGAATGGATGGATGGATGGATAGATGGACATTTTGACAAAAGTTAACAGCAGGCACATTTCAGATAATTCACAGGATTGTGATGTTTGGAGCAAATATTATAATGTTGATATTCCAGAGGTCGATATTCCAGATATTATGCTTATGAATGAATGTGGTACACTTGCTATACTTTCAAACATCTCCATATGTGAAGTTATAGCTTTGCAAGCACCTTTACTTTTATTGTCTTGGGTCTTGTTCTGTAACAACTATTTCCTTTTGTCACTAACTTATTTTCATCCAGTATTGTAACCACTATCAAAAGTGAAAGCTTCCTTATGATTAAGTAAAATCACTCATGTCTGACAGGCCCTACTACCCATGCCAGAATGTTTTGATTGGCTTTTTTCATCTTTAAGGTACAGTAGGTCTAACAAAAACAACAATGCAGTCGCAGTGCACTGTGTATTTTTTTTCTTGCCACCCTGCATGAAATGCAGCCAATAGGTCATGCTGTTTGCAGATCCAGTCATTGAGGGGTGTTTTCTTTTTTGATGCCACACAGATAATGTTGTGATAATAGTGGCCTAAAAGCAAGTGTGTTTACACCTGTCTGTGTGTTCATGCCGTGTGGCTCAACTTGCCAGCATCCTTTGGTAAATCATATACATATGGGTACTAGTGAGCTCACGGCTTTACATTCTCTTAAGTGGCTTATCCAGAGCGACTTGCTCAGGGGCCCAGCAGTGGCAGCTTGGTCGACGTAGAAATCGAACTCACAACCTTCCGATTGGTAGCCCAAAACCTTAACCACTAGGCTACCACATCCCCAGAGATGTCAGAGTACATCACATACAGACATACTGTATACTTTTCCTAATGTTCCCATCCCTGATTGTAGAGAACAGTACCTCCAGTCATTTACATCTCATTTCTGCTCTCGACCCACCTGATTTTTCTAATCAGCTAATTAACCGCCATTCCTAATTTGAAATAGGTGTATTAAAGAATGGAAACGGGGGTACAGGGAGACCAGTGTTGGGAACCGGTATCCTAATAAACAGATGCAAGCCTGCTCAATTAAACCAGGTCTTTCTTATTTGCAGACAAACATAACCTCTTTCATGCCTTTCAAAACCCCACAACCATGCTTCATTTGGGCAAGAAATTAAATAGTGCCTATTACCATAAACACACTCAACATTCGGTTGCTTTTGTGTGGGAAAACCCATTTTCTAAATATTTCACAGGACAAAGTATAAATCACCAGAGTGCAAAAACCCAAGTTTATCTTTGCCTAATTGCAACGATACAGCCACGGAGATGTGTGTTGATTGCAGTCCTCTCTGCGTTTGCATTCCAGATGCTGATAGTGTAGAGAGGACCACCAAAGACTCGAAGCACACTTTATTGACTTAAGCTGAATAAAGAGTCTGATAAAGAGCTTCCCTCTCTTGGCCATTCATCAAGAGGATGGATGGAGACGGCTGTCTCTGTGTGCTCAGTGCGAGACAGTTACTGCCTTCAGGACCTGTCTGCTTACAGAGCACCAACAAGTCGCTAAACACTGACTAACTGCACACTGACTCAGTATACACTGATTCACTCAACATAAATGGACTAGATAGACATTAACTGAACACAGACATGAACTCACTGAGCATAGTGTAGTCTAAGGATTCGTAGGGCACATGTTGAAAAGCTAAAAGCTCACAGCCTCATTTCCACAGGCCAAGTTCACGTTTAAATGAAGTCAGTATGCTGGTTCACAGCAACAAGGGCACACAACATTCCCATTTGCTAAACAGCAAACATTCTACTGTTTACACACATATGTAAAGGGTAAATCTTGCCAGTATGGTTCATTCTTTGCTTCTTTCCATTGTTATTGTTTGCTATGATCTATTACCCACATGATCTACATGATGTACCACCCATGCACAAGATTTCAAACAGATTCAACAAATACAACAGATTCACTGCAACAGAGTCACGCTGCGCTTATGTAATGCACGCTGATACTTTGCACATTGCACTTTGAACCAGTGTTCGCTGCACAGGGATTCAATTAATATAGACTCAGTAAACAAGCTTTCACTGAATAAAAATTCTTTGCACAAAGATTTGCTAAATATAGAGCACGATGAGATTCAATGAATATATACTTACTGTACAGTGATACCTAGGATATAGCTTCACTGAACACAGACACAGATTCACTTAACATAGAATCAGTGCACAAAGAGTCACTGAAAATAGACTCACTGAACAGGGAATGACTGAACACAGACTCCGTACACAATCACTGAAAATACACTGAATGCACAGAGAGTCACTCAGTATCGACTCACTATACTGTGATTCTCTACATACAGTACAGACTCACTGAACATGCATTCACTGAACACAGACTCAGTGCAGAGTCACTTATCATAGACTCACTGCAAAGAGATTTACAGAATGCACAGAAAGTCACTGAATATTTACTCAATGGACACTGAATCAATGTCCACAAACTTTCTGCACATTACACTGTTTCACATTTCACAGAATCATTAATGTACTTGACTACTGGCATGATACTGTACAAAAGGAGAAACTGGATATACTGTGTATAGAATATATAGCTTCAGGACTGGTGTTAACTGACTGAATACATGCAGTTTTATATTCGTAAGAAAATGAATAAAGGAAACAAAATATAAAGAACACAAAACATATTTAGTAAGCCAGGGAAGTAAGTAGTAAGACTTCTTAAGAAGTCTAGATTTTAACAGATTTGAAACTGCTACATGCAGTTTGGATTTTGGTAGTTAGCTATTAGCATTCTGCTAGTTCTTATGCTAGTTATCATATTAGCCAACATTTGACAGAGTGGGAATAAAGCTGCTGTTCTCCTTAGATGAAAGATAAAGTGCTTTAGAATTAAACTGGGTTAGGTTAAACTAGGTTAAATATAATGTGTATGTTAATATAGGTAATATATAATACTTCGATGAATCATTTGATGAAAAAATGTGGATACATTGTCCACCAATGCAAACCATAGATATGCAACGCATCATCTAATACAACTTTCCTCAACATAAAGTTGGTTGTTGCTCTAGAAGCAGCTCAGAATTGAATTAATCAGGATTGAAGATATGTGTATTTAAAACATCCTTGAATTGGCAAAGGTTTCAGATTCAAAATTAGTATCACATTTGTGGATACACACTTTATTCACATCCAAACTAAGGTACTGTGCGTCAATCTGTGAGCTAAGTTGCAATTCTGTATGTTTTGCATTAAAAAGCTAATTAAAACAAGACGTAACGTCCAGCTTGGCTAATTCAAAATCGACCTGTTCTGTAGACCAAATGTCATAAATCACTGGCACATACAAGAGGACTCTTAAATGCATTTTAGCACTTGTCTTTCCTTTGAGACGGCGCCATTTTTCTGTCCCTCTTAACCTGTGGTTTCCATGCTCCTTTGAGGCTAAGCTGACTGCCAAATATGAGCACTTTACTGACTCCAAATATTTGCATGGTCAATTGGGCAGTGTACTGTTGCGGTTGCGGCCCCACGAGTCACATCTAAACACCCTTGAGGCTTTACTGATTTAACTCTTATGCTGTGCAGAGTAGAGCTCCTTTTCCTAAGCCATGCTTGTGTCTGCATCTAGCATCCTATTTCCCCTGCAATTCAACCACTTTTCTATTATTGTAATTACACAGCAGTCAGCAGACTCTTCAGAAGCACGACGCAACAGAAAAAACTCAGCATTTAGTGAAAAAAATCTAAGTTAAAAAGATAGGCAGCTGCAAGAGGATAAAGATGATCATCTAAAAATCAGAGATCAAGAAAACAGTTGATGGTACAACCCAGTAGTTACAACAAGAGAAAGGAAGATTTGGTTTGAACGTAATGAGACACTTTCATGATAAGATGGATATAAAAACAACAAAACAGAAATAACCAAACTAATCAAGGTGAACACCATAGAACAGGTGAACACCATAGAGTAATCAAGCTACAGAATAGAGGTGGAGAAAGGACCAAAAACAAACAAACAAATTATGGTTAAACCTTAACAAAAGCATATGAAATTGCTTAATTAATTAATTAATTAATCAACTGGGAAATTAACACAATTTTTTAAGTAAAAAAAGACAATTTTTTTATGATGTAAAGCTTTGACTGAAAATCATGCTAATGTGTATTTAACAGTGTTGTATAAAATACTAGAAAGTAATACTTGAGTAAAAGTATCGTACTAGAAAAAGACTTTGGTAGAAGTGAAAGTCACCTTTTAGAATATTACTCAAGTAAAAGTCTTAAAGTATCTGATATTTACTGTACTTAAGTATCAAAGGTCATTTTCTGATATTTAATGTACTTAAGTATTTGAAGTAAAAGTAAAAAGTAAAATTTCAGTGATTTTCGGTAGGCATAAGAGGCGCTTCATCCGGTGGGAAGAATCTTTCATTCCAATGTACAGAAACATTTCTTGCAAATACGGCCACGGGTGTATAACGTTATCTTCTTCACTCTGTTCTCCGAGTTCACCACTATCATCGGGGTGGTCGTCCACGATAACGGGAGGTCCTCCAGTAGGTGCTTCCATGGCGGTTTCAGTTGTGCTTCCTCCTACTTTGACAACATTACGCTGAAATAGAGCGTGCGGAGCTGCGTAATGCAATCTACTGTACTGTAGGTGCAGTGATTCGCCAAACCTCCCTTATTGCAGTCGCACACATTTCTTCTGATTTTATTTTATAGTAACGAGTAACGAAGATGCTTATTGGGAATATAGCGGAGTAAAAGTATACATTTTATCTAGGAAATGTAGTGGAGTAAAAGTGAAAGTTGACATAAATTTAAATAGCGAAATAAAGTACAGATACGTGACATTTCTACTTAAGTACATAAGTAACGAAGTACTTATGTAATACTTAACGAAGTATTTGAACTCCGTTACATTACAACACTGGTATTTAAAGACCATTTGACTCCTTCACCGGTGAGCTATTACCTTAATAGAATGCAAAAGAATTGTATGGAATCTCTATTGTATGACATGAATTGTGACCTTTCCTATATATCACTTACTATAGATTTGGATTGTTTAGGAATGCCCTGAGGAAAAAAGGATAAAACATTATTTAAAAAAGAAATCTTTACATGTTTTTCACAAAATACATATTTCTGAAATAGATATTTGACCTGTACAAAACTTATACAGTTACATTTGAATGCATATTTACACAGTCTTACAAAAGGCATTAAGTCTGACATAAGAATATTCAATTTTACTTCAGGATTTGAAGTTACTTTTACTCTACGTTTACATCTAGCTGGGGAACTGAGGGTTAAGAGCCTTGCTCAGGGGCCCTGGAGTGGCAGCATGGTGGCCCTAGGAGTTGAACTTATAACCTTCCAATCAAATGTCCACCACTGTGCTACCACTGCCCCATGACCCATATAAGCTACCACTTCCCAGTGCTCCACTGAGCTAAACCTGCCCCAGTGCCCCATTAAGTAACACTTCCCCTGTGCCCCGATTTAGCTACCACTGCCCCAATGCTGCTTTAAGCTACCACTGCCCCAGTACTCTACTGAGCTACTACTGCCCAAGTGCCCCTTTAAGCTACCAGTGCTCCAGTGCCTCATTAAGCTACCACTGCCCCAGTGGCCCCATTAAACTACCATTGCCCCAATGGCCCCACTGAGCTACCACTGCCCCAGTGGAAGTGTAGTCCATGGCACCCGTATTTGTAGGCGGTGGTGTGTTTTGTGTTGAAACATGAAGCAGGATTACGATTCATGTTTGTGAACGATTCATGTACGTGAACGATTCATGTTTGTGAACGATTCATGTACGTGAACGATTCATGTTTGTGAACGATTCATGTACGTGAACGATTCATGTTTGTGAACGATTCATGTACGTGAACGATTCATGTTTGTGAACGATTCATGTACATGAACGATTCATGTACGTGAACGATTCATGTTTGTGAACGATTCATGTACGTGAACGATTCATGTTTGTGAACGATTCATGTACGTGAACGATTCATGTTTGTGAACGATTCATGTACGTGAACGATTCATGTTTGTGAACGATTCATGTACATGAACGATTCATGTTTGTGAACGATTCATGTACGTGAACGATTCATGTTTGTGAACGATTCATGTACGTGAACGATTCATGTTTGTGAACGATTCATGTACGATTCATGTTCAATTAAATTAACACTCTCAAGTTACTAGGAGACAATTTACATCTTTTATTTAAATCTTAACATGACTGACCAACAGTGTTGCTTCTATGCATGACATAGTTCATTTATCATGTAACAAATAAAACAATAAAATAATTATGTGATTACAAGCTTTATAGCTGCTTTTTGTGGCTTCAAATCTATGAGAAACAATTCGACTATTAGATATACTGCAGAGAAAAAAAAGAATATTTCTACCATGTTGAAATATATTTATATATTTATGCACTTTTAAAGATTTTGGTCATTTTATTTTATATCTATTTGTAAGAATTCCACATCTAGTGGGTTTTATTAAAGCGCTCAGTAAATCTTCTCACGTACAGGAGGAACTGGTTATAAATGGTATTTAAACTATATGTTTCAATAATGATGTCAGCAAGATTTCCATGTAGACAGGAATAAAGGCTCTTTAGGTCCTGCGACAATCAGTAGGCAAGAAATACAAAGCTACAGTAGTTACTTTCTTTGATTTAGAGATTTGTTGATTTAATAAAGTGTTCAAATTTGACATTATGTGTTATACAATTTTGAATGTCATTGTACCAGACCCCATGATTATGTATATATAATCATGCAGAGTGTGTGTGTGTGTGTGTGTGTGTGTGTGTGTGTGTGTGTGTGTGTGTGTGTGTGTGTGTGTGTGTGTGGTTTCCAAACTGCACTATTTTTCTCGCTTCGCCTTTATGGGTCGGCTGTATGGAAATGCCTGTGATGATAGCATGTTATCAGTATTAGTGATAGCACGACTGCACATCGATGTCCTGGCTGCAGTCGGCTTCAGCGTGTGAGGTCTCGAGTGTACTGGCCGGTAGGTCTCGGCTTGAGTCATCTTGAGTTCTGTAGAAATGTCTGGATCTGGTGCAGTTTCACTGAGGAATCTGACAAAACTAAAACCCAGCTTTGTTTGTGGAATATTTTGCCTCTCCTTCATAAGCAGTGCAGTTATTATTGAAATTATTTGTTTAATGCGCCGACAATGTCAGACGAATCGTGCCAAAGTGCTGTAAAAGATTTTCTTAGGCATTTTAGAAATCTGCTCGAGGAAAATGTGACACATTTATGGAATAAATAAATAAATAAATAAATAAATAACTAAATAAATAACTGTATTTAATAAGATGGGAATCCTTAGAGTATTATTGGATTTCAGAAAAGGATGCCTAAGCATTTCTGGAACCTAAAAATCTAAAGGATATGTACAAAAACCAGGAATATGATCCTTTGTTATTAAGTAAGGAATAACGCTTGATTAGGCATGCTGTTACAGTCATGCTGTTACCCTGGTGTTGATTATTTTCTTCTAACAGCACATGCAGAAGTGATTTATTACTCTTATAGCACAGCAATTGTTCATTTTCTGTCATAGTTATGTTTAATATACGTCCCCTCAAAAAAAAAAAAAAATGACACTATATTACTCACACTATCACAGTTGTAAATATCACTTTTTTAAATCTCTCTTTTCATCTTAATTAGAAGAGTACAAGTACCACATCATGTTAATCGCCTTCATGAAGACCTTTTACGGAGCACTTTTATATCTGACTTTACAAAGAAGTGACACTGGATACTCCTTCCAACGTGATAAATAAACCTTAGACATCCTTAAAGGAAACAATGACCTTTTAAAAAAATGACACTTTTTATATTAGTTTATTTAGTACAGCAACCATACAGTTTTGTGGTAGTTGTTACCACGGAAACGGATGATGGCATTTAGAATCAAACAGAGCTCTGTTATAAAAGTCCTTTTTTTTTTTTTTTACCAGTACACTGATGGTTCATTACACAGGAAGAATGGAAATCGACTGATTGGAACTTTTAAACAGTATAAACAAATTAATTATTTTATGGACGTAAGTCTGATATAAAATGAGTCAGGACACTGTTGGGTTTCAGTGTGAGGCATTTGTTTTTCCCACTGTTGGGATAAACTTACACTTGGGGCATCTCAGAAAGCAGAAATGAGTTTGATGGGTTCACCACTTTGAAGAAAGAAACATTTGTGAAACATTTTGGGGGGTTTCCTGGAACCCTATGAATATATTGCCCCTAGTTGGCTAATTAAAAGCAAAAGTATTACTCTCACTCACTCATTTTCTACCGCTTATCCGAACTACCTCGGGTCACGGGGAGCCTGTGCCTATCTCAGGTGTCATCGGGCATCAAGGCAGGATACACCCTGGACGGAGTGCCAACCCATCACAGGGCACACACACACTCTCATTCACTCGCAATCACACACTATGGACAATTTTCCAGAGATGCTAATCAACCTACCATGCATGTCTTTGGACCGGGGGAGGAAACCGGTGTACCCGGAGGAAACCCCCGAGGCACGGGGAGAACATGCAAACTCCACACACACAAGGCGGAGGCGGGAATCGAACCCCCAACCCTGTAGGTGTGAGGCAAACGTGCTAACCACTAAGCCACCGTGCTCCCTGCAAAAATATTAATGAAAGGCTAAAAATTGTTAAAGCCCTAAGTGTCTACTTTCATTCGAGCTTCATATTAACCACCAACGTGGAGTGAAACATGACAAAGACATTCAATGCTGAACAAGAACACGAAAAAAATGGAGGAAATTGCATTTTGTTGCCTCTGTTAAAAAAGTTTCTACATTGTGATCCCTGTGATTTCATATAGTTTGATGGATCATCATTGGTTGGAATAAATGATGCTTGTTTTTTCTGAAGATCAGTTCAGAATTTATAAAACCTGGAAACAAACATTACTTAATACTCAATCCTAGGACAGCTTGCCCACCGGCAAGGCTTACAAACACACTTTAGCATGGCAGTGTGTGTTTGCTCACATTGTAGAGGCTCCACGTCAGACCTGAAACATTGTTTAGGCCTGATTGATATTCACATTGAACTCCTTTATCATTTCAAGTGGCTTGGGCTGCTAGATTCTAAGTGTTAAGTGATACAAGGATGCTAAAGTTCTGAGTTTGGAATATCATTTTCCACACTGGCCACAAATAGGCGGAACGGTATACAGATAATTGTTTAGTGAGTTGTTTGGACTACCATTGTGTCACATCATCTGGAAGTAAATATTTATCAGTGCAGAGAAGGACTTGTGGGAATGGGTGAGTCTGAATGTTTGGTCTCGAATGGCTGAAGTCTTGTGACGGGCCAGCGCCGGAGCTGCCGTTGACCCTGTTTACCATTAAGGGGGCTACAAGACTGATAGGAGTGTTATTGACCCGGGGGCCATGTGTGACATGTTTGGGATCTGCTGAGCATATCCCGGGGTTAATCTATACATCGGAGCCAATTATATCCACTGAAGGTCAAACAATATAATCCATCAAGGCTTGGACGGGGGCATGTATAGATAAACAGGGATGGGACAGCTTCTGGACTGGGTGTAAACCAACCAACCTTGGGCATGCCAAGGGTCAGCGCCAGTGTTTAATTGTCTCACTGGAGGTGGTGGGGTTGTGTGTATTGCTAGAGCAAAGCAAGCCAATGAACGATTGTTTGTTCTTTCCCCCTGCACACACACTCTTCTGTTTATTTGAACATGGATCATATGCCTAACTGACTTTATCTCCGCTGTCTGTGTTCCACACTGAAGCCTGGTGTCTGAGACGTCGTGTTGCTCCTTGTTTCCTTTTTCTTTTGCGTCTGACTGGAAGTAGGGAACAGAAATAAACACAGAGAAGACAACAGTTAAAGACATGCTGGAGGAAAAAAAAATCGGATTGGATGCATTTAATAACCTAATAAAAAAGATGTTTTTAAGTGAGTTTAAATCCTTCAACTGTTGATTTAAAGGAAAGGTTTATAACACCGCATATGCTTGGACCGAATGGCATTTTAATTTATTACAAACATCATAAAAGATTTCTGATCTATGTTCTTTCTCAGCAAGATGCATTTTTACTTAATTAACTTATTAAAAGGAAAAGAAAGATACAGTATATTGTGAAAAGAGACTACAGCAGCTAGTCGCTGATTTTCCAGTTACAACATGTTACAACTTGTTGTGGATTAAAATGCTGACCAAATAAATAAATATAATGAGATATGATCAGGAAGAGTCTTCCAGGATAGTAGCAGTAGTAATTTTGATTCATCCCAATGACTCGATTCTTTTGATTCCGTTCACTGATTCGTTTGGGGAACCTTGTTCTTGTTGTCATTTTGATGTTATTGTTGTAAAATTTGCATGACTAGAAATGTACTGAGACATGAAACATGGTATTTAGTAACTATTTTTCAGCAGATCTATTATATTTTTCTAGATTTTGTGAAATCTTGGGGGGGCACGGTGGCTTAGTGGATAGCACGTTCGACTCACACCTCCAGGGTTGGTGAATTCGATTCCTGCCTCCGCCTTGTGTGTGTGGAGTTTGCATGTTCTCCTCGTGCCTCGGGGGTTTCCTCCGGGTACTCTGGTTTCCTCCCCCGGTCCAAAGACATGCATGGTAGGTTGATTGGCATCTCTGGAAAATTGTCCGTAGTGTGTGAGTGTGTGAGTGAATGAGTGTGAGTGTGTGTGCCCTGTGATGGGTTGGCACTCTGTCCAGGGTGTATCCTGCCTTGATGCTCGATGACGCCTGAGATAGGCACAGGCTCCCCGTGACCCGAGAAGTTCGGATAAGCGGTAGAAAATGAATGAATGAAAGATTTTGTGAACTACTTAGTATAAAAATAAGAATAATGTAAAATTGTAATAATGAGTAACTATCAGTGGACCTCATTGTTATTATGTGAGGTCATCATTAATCACTACATATTCATAAATTGGGATTATGCACTGATATAAAACACATTCTCTTCATAGCGTGGCTCGGCCTTGTTGAATCAGTAAAACTCACATCTGAACTGAAGTACAGTAAATAAATCAGGTCTACATCGTTCATTCCACTCACGACCGGAACTGACTGATCACAATGAACTAGTTCCTTCGGTTCAAATAGAAGCACAGGTCATAGTTAGTGCAGAATAATCATTACGTACGACCAATAACATGCCCCTTTACTGCCCTCACAGCAACTCTACTGCAGTCTTTAAAAAGCAGAAAAGAAAATGTGCCAAAATAGTCACATGTTTTATAAGTGGATACAAATCAGTACATGGAAGTGAACATGAATGATTTTTTGACTTAAAGGATTTGTTCATTTAAAAGATTCATTCAGAAACACAGATTGGTTCATGAACGAAACACCACTACAGAAAGCTTCCCAACCGTGAGATCACATACGTATTAACCTGGGAAATACCTACATGTACTCTGTATGTATCTGTACTTTTCTGTAAAGTATGAAGTAACAAATAGGGGAGAGTGGAAGAGAGAAACAGTGAGAGTGACAGCAAGCGTCAGTGTGTCAGCGTCGGGGTGATGGGGGTCACTAGAAGGCTGTACACAGTGGCTCTGAGAGTTCAGCTCCTCTATGGACCACCGTGCCGGGGTTCTTTCACCTCATCCTCCCTGGCTCATCCGTCAGGCTCTCTAGCTCTTTTCCACACACTGTGCTGGAATTATCTCACCAATTAGAGCCTTCATGGCTTACTGTTTCGAAACAGCTCTCCAACTAGCTCTTTATCTCTCTAACGAACACGGAGCCGCAGCACAGCTCTTCTCGATCGTCTCGATTTTTACAGCGTTTAATTGTGTGATTAAATGTGCAAATCTCTTTACCTTTCATGGGGATTTTTCTTTATAAACTCCTTCTGTTTTTTCTTTTTTTTTTTTTTTACTTATTCATAGTTCCAGGAAATATAAATGACACAAACAGTTGTGGTTTGTTCGCTTTCCATTTGTGGCATCACATGCATGTAAACCACTGTGTTTTCGATTCTGGTTGGTCAGAAGGAACGGATTTATTTTCTGTAACAGCAATTAGTTCATATTGTACCTACAGTAACAAACTATATGGCAGACCCTGTCTATAATCTTATTTAACAAAGAAAAGTATATAATCATTCATATATTAAAGCCTTCTACTGATATAATGACATGTTTGTTTAACATTTTATGAAAAGAGTCTTCAGTGTCTTCATAACAGACAATAATTCTCTGCGATGAAAGTCTTCCAGTTTCTTGGCAACATGAAAAGACATTTTTGTCTAATTAACTTAGAGAGAGGGAGAGAGAGAAAAATGAAGACCTCTTTTTTTTTAGTGAGTTTTAGGGAGGGAATGTTTACAGCTGCGGTAATGTAAGTGATAACTTGAACTTGTTTCACAGAATTATTTCACAGATATTCAACCATATTAAATCGAGTTAGAAATAATATTTATTTATTAATAAATGTTCCATTTATTCATGAAATACAATGTTATTATTGCTGGGAATAAAAAAATGCCTGAATGTGGTGTTATTGGAAAATAGTCACCTCGCAATTATTTCATAATTAAGAGGTGTAATTATGAACCTCATGATTATTCCATAACAATTTAAACATTATGTATCGATGCACACACACACACACACACACACACACACACACACACACACACACACACACACACACACACACACACACACACACACACACTTTCTTTCTCTGTATTTCTGTTTTGCTGGTGTAATGGTAGGAGAACCCCCACCCCACCCCCCTTCACTTTCTCAGTTGTCTGAAACACTCTACTTCAGTTCAAGGTCTAGTTGCCCACCCAAAGAGGTTATAGGCCTTCCTTCCCAACTTCATCCTCTCTCTCCTAAGTGGGTGGTCCAACAGGGTACAGCTTAGGCACAGGTGGGGCATTGTAGGGGTGCGCACAAATATGGCCCCCCCACCAACAAGCCTTCTTCCCCACACAATGATACACACACATACACACAGACAGAAACACCATGCATTTCCACGTGGAAAGGTGGACCAGGTTTTCAAGATATCTCCATCAGACCGTTAAAGCACTAAAGGCACTCAGTGGAACGACATTAAAATGAAATAATAATCATTTAAAAAAAACTAAACACACACACACACACACACACACACACACACACACACACACACACACACACACACACACACACACACACACATGCACACATAAATCCACATGAAAATACATTTATCCATCTTTAGTTATTGTCTTAACAATGATAACTTACCATTTCAGTGTCTCCATTACAATATATTGGAGCCCACTGTATCAACAACACACAGGGCAATCAACAAAGCCCAAATTGACTATTTAAAAAGTGGAAAAGCCAAATTCCAATGCCCCGGTCTCTGTAAATAATTACAGTTCTGCTGAATATGTTGTCCAAAGTTTACAGGGCAGGTTCACTGCACCCTATCTGTTGTTTGGAAGTCGTGGAACCACCAGCAAGATGTTGACATATGGTGGATCTGGTGCAGTGCACAAGGCATGGCCAAGCCTTGAGCATAATAAACAGAAGCATAAAGAGAGATCTGTGGAACACTGAAAAAAAACACACACACACACACCCCCAACCACCCCCAACTTCATTCCCCATCCCTTCAACCTTTCCCACCGCTCTTGTCTCTACACAGATAGTAGACCACCAGGGTTTGCTTCCAAATGTCTTTTTGATTGGATTGTCTTTTCGATTGACTTAGCTGTATAAACAGCTATAACATCTTGTTTTGTAAGTTGTGTGGTACTCATTTCCGAGGAAATAGCCTGAAAATGTTAATGCATCTAATTATCTATGACCGATAGATAGTCAGAACAACAAGGCTAAGCCATCTTGACTAATGTCCTTCAGGCTCAGTGCATGCATCAGTAATTTTGGTGTAAATATATACTGCTTTGTTCTGTGTACTATGTTCCAATGAAAGTGCTTACCTCGATAAAGAGCATATGATGAAGCGACGCTTGTATGCGCTGTCCCAGATACAGGCTGTCCTTTCTGTTTGTTCTGATGTAGCTTATTTCTGGAAAAAAAATATTTGAAGGCAGAATAACATGTGTCCAGTAATCCAGTATTTCATTTATGAGAATTCATTTAGAGCTTTATCTCTGATTATGGTTGCCAAGTCTCTGTATAAATGCATTCCAACTACTTCTCTAAAACTGTACAAAGACCTGAAACTAGTCCAAAACATTAGTATTTTGCATCAGAAACAGGTTCACTGTGCTGCACATGCTTTTCTAATCTACAATACCTGCAAATGATCATCATCTGATACCACCATTATCCACTCTACAATCAATCCCCCTTTCCCTCTCCCAATCTTTGAGATATATCTTACAATGGAAATTGTTCTGTACATCATACAAACATTGTCTGCACACACACACACACACACACACACACACACACACACACACACACACACACACACACACACACACACACACACACACACACACACACACACACACACACACACATTCCCTTTGTTTTCCACAAATGAATAAATTCTAATGATTTACTTTAAAACAATATCTTTCCATCTAAAAATCCTAGAGACTTGCAATCTGGTTCCAATCCTAGAACCTGGCAACCCATGGTCTGTTGTTCAGTCTAGTAAAGGACAAGTTACTTATGTTGTTTGTAGTTTGTTTCATATCGAAGAACTACAGTTGTGAGCTGGGACAAATGCATATGACGAACAAGTAGTCATAGGTAATAGGTAAAGCTGGAGGACTAAGAGCAATAAGGGAACATTGGATTATTTGCTTTGCACTTCAATTCTATCTATTTGTTAAGCACTTTTAACAATGGACAGCTTTACAAGGATATAAAAAAATATAAAATAAAAATAACTTAGTTTAAAATTTATCCATAATATCCATCAGGGTTAGGGGGTTGGATTCCTGCCTCTGCAGAGTGTGCCTGATCTTGCCATGCTTCGGGGATAAAGGGAACTCTACCAGTCCAGAGACATGCACTGTAATTCAGTTCAATTAATTTGTATAGCTCTTTTAACAATTCAAATGGTCTCAAAGCAGCTTTACAGAAGTAAATGGAATGATAACCTTCCCTAATGAAGGCTCGCAACTTTGGGGTAACCATGGACAATCAACTGTCCTTTTCCTCTCATGTTACAAATGTGACTCGCTCATGTCGGTTTCTTCTCTACAACATTAGAAGGATTCGGCCATTTTTGTCCACACAGACTGCCCAGGTACTTGTTCAGTCTCTTGTCATTTCTAGACTGGATTACTGCAATGCACTGCTGGCAGGTCTACCTATGAACGCAATCCGTCCTCTGCAAATGATCCAAAATGCAGCTGCCCGGCTTGTTTTCAACCTGCCAAAGTTCTCGCATACCACCCCGCTGCTGCGATCCCTCCACTGGCCTCCGGTAGCTGCATGCATCCGATTCAAAACACTGATGCTGGCCTACAAAGCCAAAAATGGACCAGCTCCCTCTTACCTCAAAGCCCTCATCATTCCTCGCACTGCACCCCGCACCCTCCGATCTACCAGCACTGCTCGACTGGTTCCACCATCTCTCAGGGTAAGAGGCAAGTATACTACAAGACTCTTCTCTGTTCTGGCACCAAGGTGGTGGAATGAACTTCCCCTAGAGGTCCGGACAGCTGAGTCACTGGCTATTTTCAAGCGGCGGTTGAAGACCTACTTATTCAGGAAACACTTCAACTAGCACTTCTTTCCTTATCCTTTGCATTTAAAAAAAAAAACAAAAAAAAAAACCTTTGACACTTTTTCATTGTAACTTTGAACAAATGTTTTAAACTCATGGTATCTTAAGTATGTAACCTAGTGAACCAGCATTAATGTATTCAGTGTTAGAGATTTAAGCACTTATGTACGTCGCTCTGGATAAGGGCGTCTGCCAAATGATGTAAATGTAAATGTAAATGTAATGAGCAAGCCGGAGTTGACTGTGAGAAGGAAAAATTTCCTAAGACAACACGATGAAGAAACCTCGAGAGGAGCCAGACTCAGAAAGGAAACTCATCCTTATTTAGTTGACACTGGACAGTAAATAATGTCAATGTAAATAATGTCCTTTCTACAACAGTTTGTATTTTGCACTGCAGGTTGATATGTACAGTATCTATGTGCCGATACTGGTTGGAAATAAATCACTAGTCTGTTTATCACACTTACTCACAAGCATGACTTATATTCGTGCTAAAGCAGGCCGAAGGCACCAAGTTTCATCGGCACCATCAAGCAATCAAATAATAGAAAGTAATTGAATCTGATATGAAGAACTGGAATAGAGTGAAGTGTTACAAACAGTAATCAATTTGCCACGTTTATATTCCATATAGTATCTTAGTGGGATAATGGACCTTATTATGTTACATATATATATTAGAGATAAATAGCAATTTAATATTATTTTTAAATGTTTTATTCTGTTTCTATACCTCTCTAAAATGCTTTGAGGCAATGTCAGTGGTTAAAAGTGCTATACAAATAACTTAAATACAATTGAACTGAATATTGCAATTCATATTTATATTAAAGGTGCATTCTGCATGCTGGTGGTGTGTATTTGATCCATTTTACTGTATATTTGGAATTTTGTATCTTCTCTGGATTTCAAGGTTCTCCAGTACCTTACAAAAACATGCCAATAGGTGGACAGTCTGAGTATATGTGCATGGTGTCCTGCAACCCTGATCAGGATAAAGCACTTAATAAACGATTTCTCTACTCCTCATATTTGCTCTGATGAACTACTCTGATAAAGTACAGACAGTTTGTCAACTCTGAATTACCGGTCATGACTGTCACATTCCCCAGATTACAGGGGTCATGCACTTGCTAATCCACTTCACAACGAGAACTAAAAACTTGAACCTACATCAATACTCACAGCCTGAAAGCATTCGGACCAGGGTTTAAAACACCTCCAGCCTATAAACCTTTTGAAACCTCAACATTCTGAGCCTATAAGCAAAAACAAAAGGCTCCAGTTTTCTTTTTCTTCTTTGCTGAGCTGTGTTGTCGGCCACCTGTGGGGTTTCACCGTCGGGAATCGGCACTTCGCACTTGACACCGATACCATCTCTAAATAATGGTCCTCTCCTGCTTCAATCAAAGCCACAGGCTCGGTAAGCACGAGAGAGGGGTGGGGTGCAGGCACCTAACACCGGCCTCGGAGTGAAGAAGGTCAAAGGTCATTGTAAAAGGTTTGGCCCCTTGGGTCAAGAGGCGCTATGGCCTCCTCTAATGGTGAGGATAGGATTACTTCTGTTCTACCTCTCTTCCACAATCCACCTCGGGCTGTTTCTTGTGTGATACATGTGTTCTTATGTGTGTGTGGTAAATAGAGAGTGTCGGAGAAGTGAGCTGGTCCCAGTTACAATAAAGTGAACCCATAATAACATAGGAAAATATCATCAAGCATTCTGTGACAAAAAATTGTTGTGCAAATGCAAAATATTCACTAACATCACTGATGTGTTTATTATCCTCCTGAACATCTTATTATCCGCCTGCTGCCATCAACAAGATAATTATCGAGAAATATCGCTTCATGAGGAATTCAGACATCCAAAGAGGAGATGCCAAATAAATGTGGTCTTTGAGGACAACAACCTCCTAATCAATACACAATTGTCAGGCTGTATCTGACTATATAAAGGACATTATTCATAATAACACTCTCCGGTGTTTATAACAGTTTATAATCACACCCTCCAGTGTCACCCAAATGAGGATGAGGTTCCCTTTTGAGTCTGGTTCCTCTCAAGGTTTCTTCCTCTTCCATCTAAGGGAGTTTTTCCTCACCACCTTCACCACAGTCACCTCAGGATTGTTAATTAGGGATAAATACAAACACGTTTTAAATATAAGTCTAATATTTATCTTGAAATTTTGTTTCAGTTTTACAGGGGGTCGTTAGAGAAATTTCAGTTTCACAGACGTACTTTGTTATTTAAATCCCGTCCGAATCCGTCATGTCTGTCTTTTTCTCACACGACCTGTGTAAAAATTCCAGAGCAAATTACCTACTGTTTTTCAGCAAACTCGGCACTCCTCTGAGAAATCTAATCCCGTCTGAATGCGAATGTCTGTGATTGCCGAAAATGTTTTTTTCCAAAACGCGTTTTCTTGTCTGTTTTGTTCAACGTGAACTACCGTATTAACCCTAGCGCACTGGTATTCAAGTTTCTGCTTTCTGCACACCAATAATGGATGTAAATGTGTTTGTTACCCTGCGAAGAATTAAAAAATGAAATTAACAAGAAGAGCCAAATCACGTAAATTGTTAAGACTTGCTACTGTAATATCAGTTTTAGGTAAGAGTACTTTCATTTCTATAGTCAATTACATAACGTGAAAATTATATAAAAACGTATTTATTCCAGTGGGTTTATAAGAAGTTCTATATAAAACCATATAATGTTAAAGGTATTTTGTATGGATGGACAAACCTCACAAACTTTTTTATAAACTGCCTCCCAAACCTTGTGGTTGTGTATACAATTTTCAAACTGAAACTGAAACGTAGGTTCGCTCCAAACAGAAATTAAACCCAATGTTTCCTCCCGACTCCAGTGTCATGGCGCTTTCTTTTTCGCCGCCATTTTACTATTGATCATTCATATGACCATATGCAATCCACGCATCCTGGACATGTGGTCTTGTGCAACGCCCACATGTAAAACACAGACACTCCTACCTCCGTAATAAACACAGAGATGTTAGTCCCGACCGAATCCGTACATGAAATGACAGACGTCGGCTGAAAAAATTCTAACTCAAACGTCGTTTGGAAAACTAGTCCCGTCCGAATAGGGCTTTTGTATAATAAACTTTTATTACTGTATTTCTTATGTTCTGTAAAGCTGCTTTGAGACAATGTCCATTGTTAAAGTGCTATACAAATCAAGACCTGCCAAATTGATTGAAAAAACAAAACAAAACTTAAAACCTAGTCATTTCTTTCAGATTGATTTTTTTGTATAATCATTAATACAAGCATCCAAAAGTCCCTGAAAAATAAACAGGCAAATTACTATGAACAATGATTTCAATGTTGAGATTAGTGACAAGATTTTGAGTTTATGGATTACATTTCAAGTTTTTTCAACTTTCTGATTTCATCAGTAATATGAGAAGTTGTTTGTTATTTGTCTTATTAACTACAACAGAGAGAAACAACAGAGGCTATTGAGGAAATGATTGCTTATAGCTGCAATAAAATAATTGATAAAGTATTGACATTGTCTCAAAGTAGCTTTACAGAACATAAACATAGAACAAAAGGTTAATATAAAGAATAATATAAAAATTCATAGAATACAAAATTCAAGATTAATATTAGATAGATTTATTTCACAATGTGTATGTATTTATCCCTATGAGCAAGTCAGAGGTGACTCGGGCAGCTGTAGTATTTAGCATATTTAGCGTATTTAGCATATTTAGCATATTTAGCATAGAAATTATAGCAGTAGTATAATTTACTGTTTTTTTTTTGTTTTTTTTTTAAATGTAACATCTTGTTTTGTATGTTGTATGGTAAGAGGATAAGAGGATCACAATCGATGGGGCATCTTGTAATGGAAATAAAAGTAAATCACATAAAAGTCACATCAAATTATCATGCATTTTTTTCGGACTTTTTAATGTTTCACAGCCTTTACAGCAGCATCATTCATCTTTTGACTTTAAATGAAGACAGACTGATACTTTTTAAGAACTGCTGTTAGCTTGTTTTCCCGTCTGTCTGTATCTGCCATATATACTAGTCATACTTTTTACAATAACTTGCTTCATAGTGCATTTGAATATTACATTCTTTGTGCACAACCACTTGCCAGGGGCAAATTAAACAAATGGGTTTGTGGTTTGTTTCCCAAAAGAAATATGCCTTTGTCCATTTCTCCTAAAACATTCAGCATTCAGAAACCACCTTTCACATTTCATAAACAAAGAAATTTTGTTGCACAATACTAGCTTTTAGATAAACATTAGCATGCATTCGGTACTGACTGTTGGGAATGCTGCTAAATCATGGCAAAAATCATTTTGATATTTTTTTATCAAGCATTTTTATTCATAGAGAGCTAAAAAAATATAGCAAAAGCGCATAATAAAGTGACGCGACATACGGCTAAGTACGGTGACCCATACTCAGAATTTGTTCTCTGCATTTAACCCATCCAAAGTGCACACACACACAGCAGTGAACTCACACACACCATGAACACACACCCGGAGCAGTGGGCAGCCATTTATGCTGTGGCGCCCCGGGAGCAGTTGAGGGGTTTCGGATGTAGGGCACCTCAGATGTGGTACTGCCGGCCCGAGACTCGAACCCACAACCTTAGGGTTAGGATAGGGTAATGGTTAGTCAATGAGGTCATTGGTAGCCATGAGGTACGCACCAAATGCAGAAAATGTATAACATAGACATAAGTAACTGTTCCTTTTTTATCGGCTGTTGTAGATTCTGGAAGGTTAAGATAACGCTCCTTGAGTGATTATTAATGTATGTGCATTTTGCACACAAACACTGCACCACTCTCTTTCCAGCTTGTGGCAGTCGGTGAAGCACAAAAAAACATACAAGTTGGTTGGCAGTAATGAGGCACAGGTAAGAATCATCATACATTACATTCAGGTTCAACATTCAGCTTCAACACTACTCTTTTTATACATTTTTGTTTTTGTATATACTGTATATTATATTATGTCTTTATTCTTTATTCTTTTTATATATTTTTGCTACTGTAACAGAGAAATTTCCTCATTGTTGGACGAATAAAGGTATATCTTATCTTATCTTATCTTATCATATCTTATCTTATCTTATCTTATCTTATCTTATCTTATCTTATCTTATCTTATCTTATCTTATTATATCTTTACATGACAACTCTTCATTTACAGCTGCAACATGCAACATACCCCCCTTCCCAATTCAGACCGGGGAGCCGTCCAGACTTCTGTATCGGTCTCCACCCCACACACACCTTTGGTGGGAGTGGTAGTCAGGTCTCCAAACAGTGCCCACAAGCCTATGGATCATCCTGAATCGTTGAGTCACCTGTGCATTGGTGCGGCCTTGTTTTTGGACTTGGGTTATGTACAGGCCACAATTTTTCCTGTTTTATCAGTTTGCAGATGCATCTGCCCATGGCCCATATAGCATACTTCCAAAACCACAGGGCTACATTAGCATTTGTAGAGCATTACCTCTATCTATTTGCCTGACCTCAGTCGTCTTCTCCAACCCGTCATTTTACTTCACAAGTAATTTAGAAGGGAAGTGGGAAGTAGTTTACTGAGCACTTTATCTCCAGGTGCAAATTCCCATAGCTGAGCTCCTCTGTTGTAGTCAGGACTGCCATTCTTGGGCCTGGAGCAGAATTCTTGACCTAAGGTGTGGAGTTTTGCTCTCAGGTCCAGAACATCCTGAATTTGGTTTTTGCTGTCAGGAGGTCCTTCCTCCCAATTTTACCTAATAATGTCTAAGATGCCACAGGGCTTTGGACTGTAGGACCTCTTGTTCTGCAATTAACAGAGGTTCCAGCCACTTATCTCAATTCCCAAGAGGCACCATGAACAAACGAAACATAAATTATGTTCCCTGGTCTCTCAGGATCTCTTTTCTAATTGAATCTTTTTCATTTAACTTGTTATGTTAAAGTTGCTATACTGCATGCAGAGAGCCAAAGCTTCCAGGTATAATATTTCCATAATCTGATAAGACTAACACAAAGCAATGCCTTCGTTCAGTCTATTCTAATGGCCCAAAAAGTCCATACCGATTCTGTCAGGATCTCAATAATTAGAAGAGGGTGCAGTTGTACTTTGTACAACTGAAATGTAAAGAATTATGTACCATTAATAAACTATTTGTCTTAATGTATGGTTGTTTTGTGTTTCATTCTTGGTCAAATAATCAGTGTATAACATCACAGTAACTTAGTCTCTAAGTTATAAATAAGTGAGTCTCCTCACACATACAGTACATTTGCACAATACTGTACATTTCTTGTGTAAATGATCTTGTGAACTTTAGGGATTACTGAATCAATATTGAATTTTGGGATTAGTGAATCAATATCGATCCGGTTTGATAAAGGTTGTTCAATATTTTGGCAACTATTAGATAAATCAGGAATGGTGATCATTATTTTCCCCACATTTGACTCGTCAAACCATCGGTTTGTCCATATTGTTTGTACTTTTTCTAAAGCAAGGTTGACCAGTCTGGCAGATAATCGCTCACCCAATGCAAAGATCTATAATTGCACACATACCATACAGTTTATAGATATTTTAACTATAATTTAGCTCTGGGCTGACAAAGAAGTGTAAAACCACATCCCATAAACCTTTGTGTTTAAAAGTCTATTCTTTTTTTGGGGTCAACAAAAAAAAAAGTGTAAATCAGTCAGCATGCTGCTAAATTGTTTTAAAAGTAAAGCCTTTTTTTTCCCCTTTTCTCACTTTTAAAAATAAAACATACCTCTGCTGACATGAATTCAGTGAATCGGGTGTGTACCACAGCAGTGGTATTTCCAAATTTACATTGATCTGAAATGACATATATTTTTCTGCTCAGCAAGATTCATTTTTAGCATAGATTCAAGGCCAAAATAATTTTCCTGACCTTAAGTATAGCCCTAAAAGTCCTGGCTCATTTCTTACACCTTGGTTTTGTGGATATTTACTATTCATGTCATCACACTTCAATATAAATAGACAACTTCATCCAACAGTTAACTGATTACAATGTACACGATTGGTAAGAAAAGATAAATCAGATATTTAAGCATCCGATCAAACACACTGAGCATCATATATTGTAATTAACAGAATAAAGCAAAGCTAATTAAACACCAGACTCACCAAAACAGAGATTTAATTGCATATTAATTTTTATTGACCTTCAGTGAAATCCAACTATGACCTTTCTTTAGTTTAATCTGGATTTCTTTTTCATCCATCCATTCATTCATTCATTCATCCATTCATTCATTCATTCATTCATCCATTCATTCATTCATTTTCTACCGCTTATCCGAACTTCTCGGTTCACGAGGAGCCTGTGCCTCAGGCGTCATCGGGCATCGAGGCAGGATACACCTCGGACGGAGTGGGTTTCTTTTTTACACCCGCATATTACCCACAATGCCATATGACTATCTTCTGATAGCAGTACTAGTAGGATTTATCCATGGAATCATCTTGACTTTAAGAAGTAGATGCTTTAATATTTTAGCCTTTCCAGCTTCGTCACTTCTTTATCAGTACATAGTCTTCAAACAGATCAACTCGCATGCTAATTGCTGCTATCAACACTGTTGGACATATCATCTTGTATATTTCTAATTGAAGTGAATATATATAAATATTTAAGCCAAAAGGTTGGTAGAATAACAATTCAGCTCCTAATAGAGGCCACATATTTCATTCATTCATTCATTCATTCATTCATTCATTCATTCATTCATTCATTTTCTACCGCTTATCCGAACTACCTCGGGTCACGGGGAGCCTGTGCTTATCTCAGGCGTCATTAGGCATCAAGGCAGGATACACCCTGGATGGAGTGCCAACCCATCACAGGGCACACACACATACACACACACACACACTCTCTTTCACTCACACAATCACACACTATGGACAGTTTTCCAGAGATGCCAATCACATATTTTTTAATTTTTTAATTTCTTTTTTCTGGGATCAGGACTGGAATCCTTTGGGATGCGACAAAAATTCACTTTTCATGTTGGTGTGAGGCGAGCATTCAGATGTGAAGCCTGGAGGACAAACAAAGTCTAACATGGTGCTGCACAATTCATTTACAGAATCCTTTCTAACTCTATGGTCAGGATCACGGTGCTTACAGCGCTTAAAGTTCCACTAGTTTGTTTCTATTTCGGAAAATAGGACCAATTATTGGGGCACGATGGGTTGTGGTTAGCAAGTTTGCCTCTCACCTCTGGGGTTGGGGGATTCAGTTCAGGCTCTGCCTTGCATGTGTGGAGATTTGGAGATTCCTCTGGGTACTCTGGTTTCCTCCCTCAATCCAAAGACTTTTCTAAAATCTCCGTAGTGTATGTGTGTTTCACTGATAGTTTGGCATACTGTCCAGGGTTTCACCTTGTACCCTGACTCCTTGCAAGTGTCTCTAGAATAAGCTGTACAGAAAATGGATGGAGAACCAAAAACAAAATATTACAGGCAATAGCTAATGAATAAAAGAAAATAAAAAAGAGATTTTATATTTAATAATAAAAAAAATCGAATCTGGATTAGGCCACACCCATAAAATGAATACAGATACAGATGCAGACATTTGAACCTAACCAGGTCTTAATGAATTGATTTAATAAACATTTGGTGTCTATTGTACAGAATATATTATTTATCTGCGTTTCTAGCAAGTACTGCCTTCGCTCCTCGTCTTATTCCTCCGGTCAGATCCTTAACCTGTAACCTGTTTTTTCAGAACTAAAAGTCTTTTCCTCAGCTATTTCATTGCACGTCATGTTCGGCTGAAGTTAAGAGCATGCACACGCACATACACACATGCACACGTGTGAGGACGTTTTCTTAACGCGCACACTCTTAATTGCATGTACAAAACCAGCCTCTCTCACACCGCACACACTATTTTTGTCAGGATTTCGAGTCGACATGCACTCTTAATTGCACCCATACAAGTCAACATACACTTTTAATTACACTTAAACAAACAGACTTATTCATATGATTAAACACATGTTTGAATGCTTCCCTGCTCTGGCGGATGAGTGTTTGAGTCGAAGAGCGATGCGCTTTTTCTTGACATCAAACGTGTTTCTTCTCCGAACACTACTACTACCCCCCCCCCCCCCCACCAGCACACACCATCCGCACCCCACCCACTCTTTCCAAAATATCTTTTACTCAACATCTTTTCTGTATCTGGTCCTTATTTCCTTCTTGTTCTGTTTTTTCTTTGTTCCATTACTTTTATATAACTACTCCTCTCTCTAACACACACACACACACACACACACACACACACACACACACACACACACACACACACACACACACACACACACACACACACATTTTCGCCATGCTGGTGTTTTGGTCTACAGCTCTGAGTTAGGGAGAGGGAAAAGGAGGGGTGTGTGTATGTAGACGGGAAGGCTCTGTGTGTGTATGTGTGCGTCCGTGCAGGGCTTGAGGCCTGTTCTCCTCTGCTGCTGCTGCTTCTGCTTCTTCTTGTGTGGTCTCGCGGTAGACTTTATGATTTATTCAGCTAAAGGCAGAGGAGCAAGACCCCCAGTGACCACAGAGAGAGCTCCGCACGTGGGTTTAATGATTTCACCACAAAAATGTCTGCTATGGCTGGGGCCACAAGAGGGAGGGAGATGGAGGGGTGATGGGGGTGAGGATAGAGAGAGAGAGAGAAGAAGAAAGAGAAGGAGGGAGGGACTGCGAGAATCGGTACAAGTGCTCACGCCGATTCACGTCCACTCTACCTTTTTATTTATGTGTTTTATTTATTTATTTATTTATTTATTTATTTATTTATTTATTTATTTGTTTGTTTGTTTGTTTGTTTGTTTGTTTGTTTATTTATTTATTTATTTTTGTTTGTTTTCTGGAAAAGAGAGTGTTGCTCATTGTCACTGTTAATAACAAACTCACCAAGAAAGATGATGGAAAATATATATTTGTATATTTTTATTATATAAAGCAAGGAATAAATCAATTTGGGAAAATAATCAACAATGGAAAGTTTTCCATCCTTATTTTAAACGTAATAATAATAATAATAATAATAATAATAATAATAATAATAATAATAATAATAACAGCACATCATGTGAATGTTTCGCAAAGCAATTTTCAAAGATTACAATTTATTATTCATTAACTTTTTGTCCATTCATGGATTCATTATGAAAGGTCTATGAGATAAGATTGTTGTCGTTATCACTTACATTAAAGCAGCTGTTTGATCCCTCATGATCCGCATTTTTTTCTCTTTTTTTGTAGTTAATAAACTTATTATTCATTATATCAACATTTAGACATTTTTTATTTGTGAAATAACATCACGATCCGAGTTTTAAAAGTTTTAGATTATGTGGAGTGTTAGATTACGTTTTCAACTGTCATAAAATTTGTCGCAGTCATTTTACGTTTTGTTTTTACTACAGAAACTATTAGAAAAACTGTATCAATGTAAACCTGTGATCTGTCTGAGCTGCTGTTGTAAAAAATAATCAAGACCTGATCAGTATTAAAGGTAGAACACATGAACTTATCATTTTTTGCCTTAAAAAGCATCAATATAATGAATATTAGCATTATAAATGGAAAATTTGTTTTGACGGCCATGGTCAATGATTTGTGCTCAGCCACCTTGAGTCAACGTCAGATGTGTGCCGAGTTTCGTCTCCACCAATGCCGACGTTTCCCTATTAAATCCCTATCTCGTCCGTTCCCTTACTCATCCCTTTCCTTCGTTGTTTTCTTTGTTCTTGTTTCCTCTTTCTCTTTTTCAGAAGCATCCAAACATGCCTCATCAGAGGGAGGCTCTGTTTGGGCACTCTTGCTCACTGGAACCATGCGGTTTCAGCCACCTTGGTGGCGGCGTTTTCATGCTAATTGCCTTGGACGAGTGACACACACACACACGTAAACACACACAGCGTGGCATCGACTTTACTTTTGGCCTCCTAAGACTGTCTGTGATCTTATGGAAAACTCTCAGACCTCCTCTGGAGATGAAGGAGATGAGGTTTTGAGGAGCACGCAGCCTCCGCTGTGCGCCTCTGTACTCAGGGGAGTGTGCTCTTAAGCCAGCGTATACTCTCATCTGCCCGTCCGCAGTCGTTCATGAATTTTAGCCCGTCATCTTTTACGCTGCATTTCTTTGCTTTTTCTTTCTACTCATTCTTCCTCTCAACCTCGCTCCTCCGTGCGTCTTGTGAGTTATGACAAATGTTATTATACTCCCCTTTGGATTATTTTAGCACACACTGTCGAGTAAATCACAGTGTTTTTCTAAACCGCGGGTCATTTGCCGACCCCGTGTTTGAACAGCTGTAATGAACACTGTGCATTAATAACTCTTTTGGGGAGAGAGAGAGAGAGAGAGAGAGAGAGAGAGAGAGAGAGAGAGAGAGAGAGAGAGAAAGCGAGGGGCTGCTATTATGTGGGTGTTTTTGAGAACATTTCCTTTAATGATAAGATGTGATTGAAATTCTCTCCGATTCTTCATTTATTTTGATATATCAAGGACGTGACATGTGACAGACAGAAGCAGAGTTGTTGGAAATGTTATCCTTCTTTTTGAGGAACCTCACCAAACACCTACAACGTCTTCTTCTTTTTTTCTCTAAGTGAATTAATGATAACAGTCATTAATTAATAAGTGATTACTTATGAGGTATTTCATGGCCATTATGATGACAATAAAGTTAAATTAAAAAGCCGGAAAAAAATCAACTTGAGATATTTTAAGCCTCCTCAAATCTTGTTTTACCACAAACAGGAAAAGTCTATTTGTCTCATTTTGTCAATGACAGGTCTGCGTTTCTGGAGGCGGCTAAAGTCGGTGTGATTCGGTCATGGTGCGCAGTCCCAAATTATAGCCCCCTTCATTTTAGTAATGAGTGGGTATTGCAACCCACATGCATTATAATTCACAACTCAGTATAGTAATCTGTGCCATAGGTACAGCACGCACTTGTCCGTGCACACGTCCTGACCAAATCCGTAATCATTATATTGGTAGAATAATGATAGAAGCCACATGGTGAGTTATAAAAAGGAGAAATTAAATGAAGGCCTCCACACACACAGATGTAATTACAAGGGTTTCCATGGACATGGTGCTGAATACAGGAGCTGATGGCAGAGAATCTGGCTTTTTTCCTATTACATAAAGCAGTTTGAATTACATGGTGTGAAGGAGCTTTCCTCAGTGCTGTCGAAACTGTTTCCTTGTGTTATATTAAGCTGTTTTACCATCTAAGCCTGTGTTAAGCCAGTGACGAGAAGGGTGTCCTAGCTACCTCTGGAGTGATATAGAAATAAAGCCGAACAGATACAGTAAAATAAAAGTTTACCACTGTTAGCAGGTTGCAAGTGTTTTATTTGCACTTACTGTACCATATAGTTCTACTCATCGAGATTTTATGGGTTTTACTTACATTATAGATTCACATTCATTCATTCATTCATTCATTTTCTACCACTTATCCGAACTACCTCGGGTCATGGGGAGCCTGTGAGTATCTTAGGTGTCATCAGGCATCAAGGCAGGATGCACCCTGGACGGAGTTGCCAACCCATCGCAGGGCACACACACACTCTCATTCACTCACACACTCACACACTACGTACAATTTTCCAGAGATGCCAATCAACCTACCATGCATGTCTTTGGACCGGGGGAGGAAACCGGAGTACCCGGAGGAAACCCACGAGGCACGAGGAGAATATGCAAACTCCACACACACAAGGCGGAGTTGGGAATCGAACCCCGACCCTGGAGGTGTGAGGAAAACGTGCTAACCACTAAGCCACCGTGCCCCCCATAGATGCATTTATTAATGTTCATTTATTAATAATTATCAGCCAGCCATAGACAGAAAACGATCGTCACAGGATCAGCTGTCCATCAAGATCAGCCAGTAAACCACTTAATCCTCGTCAAGGTGCCAAAGCCTTTATGTCATGTATTTGTAGGCAAGAACCAACAGTCAAGAGGGGGTCCTGGACAGTTATGCAGCATGTCTCAACACTGATAAGCTCTCTAGAGCTGACAAGAGTTTTTGGGAGCGATACCCTTATAGTGAAGGTTCCTTGATACCCTTCAGTATGGCTAAGGGTTGGTGTGACATCCAAGGAGGAGCACAAGAATGGAATGACAGCCACCACAAAGCCGGCAGGGGGTGCAATGTCCTTCATGAAGCCCAAGGGTGCAACGACATTGAAGTCCTCGGTGCAGCTTGAAGGAAGATCTAGGTGGTGTAGTGACATCTGAGGTGTTGGAAGACAGAGTGATGCCTAAGGCAAGGTCGTGAGCCATAACGATATCCTCTGTGACATCCACAGCAGAGCAGGAATTAAGAGTCACCTCAAAGGTTGGGCAGTGTGGGTGGGACCAGCTAGCTTGGAAGCCCTGTCTTCAAAAAGTTCCTTAGGGGGGTGCATGGCAGAATACCCAGCCATGGGGTGGTCCGGAATGGCCCTGATCTGGTTGAGAACCTCCGGTCCTCCAAGATTTGCTTGTTCTGTGTTCATATGCACCTCAGCATGTCTGCTGCATCCATCGTGAGTGGGTCGAGCTTTCTGTCAAACATGAAAGCAGATGCAAATCCAGATGGTGATAAAAAAATTGGTACCAAAACATGAACGGAGGTGACCAAGCAAATAACAAACACACTATGAGCAACAATCATGGACCTCCGCCTATATCCATTGTCCAACAAAAAGTGGTACAGCTCCCACATACTTTGACACACAGGGGTCTTCTTTGAAAGAAGAGATTCTCTAGTTTCAGAAACTAGTTTGATTCTATTGATTCTAGGCCTTACAGGCACAAAGTTACAGGGGTTTGAATTTTCCTGTCCGCCTGGGTTGTTTTTCTGATAAACTGATTAATCTTATTTTTCTGGAACATGTTAGGGACAAACCAGCAACTGAGAGTCATAGCCACATGTCTTGGCTTTCACCAAAAAAATTTCAAGTCAAAAGACCCAAAAATGGATTTTATATGAATATTTTTCTACGGCCATGGTCGTCGGGTGCAGCGTTTTTGTGTACTTGTTTACTATATAACTTTGAAATAAAAGGCTGCAGGCTCAGTCTGAAAGGCCTAAAACAAGCCTAGACTCTCTCTCTATCACTCTGGTGTGAAAACAGGCCTGTAACTTGACACCCTGAGCTGTGAGAGGGACAAAAGGTCAGGGATTACGCAAGAATTCTTCCGCGCATCCAGTTCACGCAGACACAGGCAAAGAACATAAGGCATGCCGCATACCGTTGGAATCGTCTGCTTATTGGCTAAACAGCTGTATAGGTCCCAGCCCATTTCATTGCTATTGGAAGGAGTAATTGTCAGTCAAAGGCGGGTTCCCAAAAAATGAGGTCATGCCACCATTGGCTTCTCAGCCGTCTATCTCTGCCATACAAGCACCGATTGGCTCAAATAAGGGCTTATTTGATTCGTTAGGACCTGGGCTATAAATATGACGTAGGCTTGAATTTTTGAATATCCCAATTAGGAGTTAGAGCGGCAAAACGAGATGATGGCGCACTTCTGTTTCCAGTTTTCAGAACACTAACGGAATATTTGCGGCGCGACCAGAGCGTTTTGGATTAAAAGGCTTACAGATTTCAATTCCTTGGACCTGTGTGGATTTTTGTGGATTATTTGTGTTGGAATATATTACCCCAGTGAAGAAAGAGACGCGTCTAAAGGTAAGGGAAAAACCGGTCTAGCGCCACCTAGGTCAGTTTTGTCCGAATTTTTTTTCTAATTGTATGAAGGCTGTGAATCATATTGTGCTTTGTGTGTGGGCTTAAACAATTATTGAGAGTATAAACTTTAATAGGTAAATAGGTTTTTTCATGTTTTTGGAGGATTTGATGCTTTAAAGTTGAATTGAAGCTTGTTTCTGGGTCATCCCCTAGTGGTCACTTCTACTTCCGTGCCGTGCACGGCACAGCGACCCGTAAGAGTTTTAAACATACAACACATTAATACAACAATAAAAGTCTGATATATAGAACCCAGAACAGTGAACAGGTGTGAGTGATCAGTGAGACTTGTGACATGCTCATATGATGTCCTGAGGCTGATGAGTAGTGTAATTCTTTACCTCTATTGTGCTACAAAGACCATCTACTGTACTAACATGTAGCAAACCTGCGGATGACAAAACCTGTCCACAGAACCCCCAAACAGACAGTAAACAAAGCTCCCACTCAAACCTGGGGACCTAGAGCTCTGAAGCAGTGATGTTACCTGCTGAGAAGCATAAATTCTTCCACATGAAGACCTCTGATCAGATATTATTTGTATACCGAACTGTTCTTAGCATTATCATGTAGTTTGTGGTGCTGGTAGGAACTGCTGGGGTTGGGATTGTGAATAAAGAATCATGGAATGAGCACAGGACAGGCTTTATGATTAAAGCAGCTGTTCTTTAAAGTTGCAAGTCTACTTATTTTTATCATTTAAAAAAAAAAGGAAAACCATTTTAAAACTTATCTTGTCTTGTGAGAGTTGCTTTTCTCCAAAACAGTACGACACAAAAATCTTAAGTAGCATCTGATACTGATTTTTCCATCAGATACAGTGGAAACAGTTGAAACCTAGACCCTTCTGTCTGGTTGACTGTGTTATGTATGTTTATATAAACCAAACAGTGAGTAAAAGGTAACTCAGACGATGAAGTGTTAAAGCAACTCTAAAGCTGTAACTGGCTATGGGGATGCCGTGGTCTGGACCTCAGTGTTTTCGGAAGCTTTTGTTGTGTTTACCTCCCACATAGCATCTCCAGTTGTCAGATTTAATATGGAAACAGCAATGTCTTGATAGAATAGTGGCAAAGGATGGATTACTAAGTGGAAAAAAGACTTTCCGAGGCTAATCTCTAGCAATCACCTCAGAGCCGCTACGGTAAGGGGGATACTTTAGGTGTGTAAATGGACTTAGTCACCCGTTATGTTTAGCTAAGATGAAGATTGAAGCGTATTCAATCTTCACAAATTTCTCAGTGTCAGATATTTTCCCCTCACTATGCCACACACTTCTGTGATGTTTAGTGTTTTGCCATCTGACACTACTGATTTACCGATTTACGTGATTTGTATTTGTGATAGTAGACTACAAGTTACATGTTAGTATTTAATTAAATAATTTAGTCCTAATCCATTCTGGGATCCAGATACAGCTCACTGGAGCACTAAACAGATACAGATAGAGTTCCTGTTCCTGCATTACACCCACAGTATATCTTGATTTTCAGGAGAAAAAAGATATTAGCACCTTTTATTCATTCATTCATTTTCTACCGCTTATCCGAACTTCTCGGGTCACGGGGAGCCTGTGCCTATCTCAGGCGTCATCGGGCATCAAGACAGGATACACCCTGGACGGAGTGCCAACCCATTGCAGGGCACACACACTCTCATTCACTCATGCAATCACACACTATGGACAATTTTCCAGAAATGCCAATCAACCTACCATGCATGTCTTTGGACCGGGGGATGAACTCGGAGTACCTGGAGGAAACGGGGAGAACATGCAAACTCCACACACATACAAGGCGGAGGCGGAAATCGAACCCCGACCCTGGAGGTGTGAGGCGAACGTGCTAACCACTAAGCCACCGTCCCCCACCTTTTATTCAAGGCACAAATTTAAACGTACAGCATGCCTTATAAATTAATACCTTATGTACCAGTGGCCTGGGATAAAAACTGATAATCGAGCACCAGTGATGCCTGTTGTCATAAAAAATAAATAAAACAGCTTTTCTTTGCTAAGTTTCCTTCTCACCCTCAGAGAAAGAAATAAGTGTCGAGAGCATCGGGTTACTGAATCAATACACGCAAAGCAAAGCTATGAGAGTTTATGTACTGTAGCAGTGTATAGTTTGTAAAGAAGAGAGTGTCATCGCATACTAATTATGTCTAAGCAAGCTGAGCTATGAAATGAGCACTGTATGTTTTTCTCTTTCCCTTTCTTAACTTGTCACATCTGTCAATTCTACATGTTTCTTTACCCTTTATTACCCTGTCAACACCTGCACCCTGCTCACTCATAATCTTTAGTTAAGCCATACACTTGTTTTTTATCACAGTTGCTGTTCAGTGGATGAGTGTCAGCACTCTCGGCACCGCCAACGGGACCCCGATTCATTCCAGCGTCTGTCAGCATCCACTTCTAGTCTTCATGCACATAGTACTCGCTCTGCCAGCACACCTAGGTGTAGTATTTGAAAGCAGAAGTTATCTTATGCTAGTGGAATGTACTAATTACAGTTACTCATGTATCTATATTTTCTTGAGGGAGTTGCCACTTTTTCCCACCATCCCATTGTTGTTCACATCTTTTAGCAGCTCCCGGTCAAAGGTGGTTGGTTTGTTGTGTGCTGAGAGCTTTCCATTAGACATGGGAACAAGGAGGCTTCATTGGAAACAGGATCCACCGCATGACGATTGTATACTTTTCCATCCACAAGATGATTAAATGGACAATCATTTAAAAAAAGAAACACAAAGTACATGTGTTTGTGTGTAGTGGTGCGTGGGTGGTTGCGTCGGTGAGGGTGTGCGTATGTGCGAGAGGCTGTGGGTGTGCATACGTGGGAGTGGGAAAGAGAGAGACGATGTTCTTCTCAACCCAAAGCAAAACCCCACCCCACCCCACCAACCCCCGGCGTGTGGTTAATCCTTGACTTTCTCCGGCTTCCAACTCAAAATGCTTTGTGATGGAAGGAAGTGAAAGGGAACAAAGGCTGCCTCCTGCAAAATGAAGATGAATGGAAAAAGCCAATACCTTTTACCTCCGGAGGCCCTTACTCTACGCAGCTGCACTTCCGAGAACTCCTGATCTGCTACATTTAGTAATCACAGCCAGGGTTCTCCCCCTCCCTCCTTTTTTTAACCCCTATGATGTAGTGCATGTCAGCAGGAGGCCTGCTTGCTTCTGGCCTGGATCATACTCGCTCAGGAACACTAATAGAATATGACAAGCCTTATTATTACTTCCTGCATTGTCTCTAATATAAAGATGCTTTGAGACTGTATCAGATTACCCTGATTAAAGCTTATATCACAATCGTCCGTGGCAGAGGTGCTCCTCTAACAGACACACAGAGAAGGTTTTATCGACTTTTACGTCATCCTGGAACCTAAAAGGAGCTTTGAAAACTTTACCAAATCGGTTAAATTCTCAACTCTGCTTGGCTAGAAGGTTAAATTTTAACTTAATACATTTTTACCATTTCTTTAGCAACAACATACACTGGGACATATGGAAAAGGGGTCTATGGTGATGTCTTATTTTAGATTTATGGAAGGAGTCTCCAGTGTCAGCACTCTGTAACAGGAAGCTAGTAATTTAGTAATATAAGTTACAAAAAGGGATCATTTTGTTTGTGAATATTCAACAGCATTAAAAGTAACTATGGATGTGGTAGCTGTGGATATGGTTTTGGACTACTGACAGAAGGTCATGAGTTCCAATCCAGGGTCTGCCAAGCTGCCACTTAACACTCAATTTCATTCATTCATTTTCTACCGCTTATCTGAACTTCTCGGGTTACGGGGAGCCTGTGCCTAACTCAGGCATCATCGAGCATCGAGGCAAGATACACCCTGGACGGAGTGCCAACCCATCGCAGGGCACACACACACTCTCATTCACTCACACAATCACACACTATGGATAATTTTCCAGAGATGCCAATCAACCTACCATGCATGTCTTTGGACCGGAGGAGGAAACCGGAGTACCCGGAGGAAACCCCCGAGGCACGGGGAGAACATGCAAACTCCACACACACAAGGCGGAGGCGGGATTCGAACCCCCAACCCTGGAGGTGTGAGGCGAACGTGCTAACCACTAAGCCACCGTGCCCCCCTTTGCTCAGTTGTAGAAATTGAAATAAAATAGAAGTCACTCTGGATAAGTGTGTCTGAAAAATGCCAGAAATGTAAATGTAATTATACACTTGAACTATACACAGGTATGCCAATCTGACCTTGAGCGAGTATTGTTAGCTTTCTAATCTTTTTTAGCCTTTGTAAGTTTGTTGTCTATTTGACCAGCCGTTTGTTGATATCTGACTTTTCAGATATCGGCTGCACTTCCATGATGTTAAGTTTTTCGCCATGTGATGCTACCGAGCCGTTTGGGTTAAGTTTTCTGGTTTTCACATGATGATGGAACATGATTGGTTCAGATCTGTTGCTAATCATCTAGTTTAAACGTTTTAACACCCCATTATTTCACACTGTACATGTTTGGCACCGACTCTGCTTCACAGCAATGTTTCATTACCCCTGGTAACAACGGTGCTAACCCCACTTCTAAATTAGACATGTGATATGCTCTTCTATCCAGGGTTAGAGAATCTCTACAGAGAGAAAAAACTCTACACAGATACATGGTATTCAAGGTTGACCCAGGAATCTTGGAGCTGTCGGGTTGTAGCTCTACCCGCTGCACCACCGTGCCACCACAGATGTAACTGAATCTGATAAAACGGCACGGAAGGTGTAAAAATCGACAAGAATGGGAGGTCAGGTACAGGCGAGGAGTGTGAAGTTTTCAGTTTCCTCCTGTTTTTAGGAGACTGTTTGCCTGATGGGCTGAGATTTACAGGTAGGTCATGGTGGACCACCTGGGCTGCTTCTTTCCCCAGGGAGTACACACACACACACACTCACACACAAACACTCACACACACACACACACAAACACTCACACACACACACTCACACACAAACACGCACACACACACACACACACACGCACACACACACACACACTCACACACACACTCACACACACGCACACAAACACACGCACGCACACAGAAACACACACACATATACACACACACACACGCAAACACACACACACACACTCACACACACGCACACAAACACACACACGCACACAGAAACACACACACACACACAAACACACACTCGCACACACACACACTCACACGCACACACACACCATCACAACACAGCCACCCACACACGCACACACACGCATCACACACACACACAACACAACACCAGCCTCCCCACAAACACCACACACTCACACACACACCCCATCAAAAGCCACACACACACCACACACCACAGCACACACACGCAGCACCCCACAAACGCACACACAAACACAAACACACACACACACGCAAACACACACACACGCAAACACACACACACACACTCACACACACACACACACTCACACACTCACACACATGCACACAAACACACACACGCACACAAACACACACACGCACACACACACACAAACGCACACACAAACACAAACACACACACACACGCAAACACGCACACACGCAAACACGCACACACACGCAAACACACACACACACACTCACACACACACACACACACTCACACACACACACACACACACGCACACACACGCGCACACGCACAAACACACACACACACACACACACACAAACGCACACACAAACGCACACACACACACACGCAAACGCAAACACACACACACGCAAACACACAAACACACACACACACGCAAACAAACACACACACACACACACACACGCATATAGTGTGCATATTTTTTAAAAGCGTATCACTTACTTTCTAATCAAGTGTCACTGGCAGACAGATTACAAATCTTTCGTTTCTTCTTGGCTGTCACACTAAAACGCAACACCTCACCACCCCTCCATTTTTCACTCCATCATACACTCATTTGCTGACTCTTGTGCTAGGCCTGACCCCATAACGATCACCTGGACCCTGGCCACTAACGCATGTGTGTTCTGGACCAGCATCTGTATGAGCGAGTGGAGGAGGTGTGCTTTGGCCGCCGGGCTGCTTGACCTGTGCTATCTGCTATCTGCAGTTCACAGATCATGAAGCCTGCAGGCTTCATTCCCTGCATGTCTCCTCATGACAGCGGCCCCCCAAAATACCCCCCCTGTTCCCACATGCTGCTGTCCACTGGGTCGTCAGCACTTAATCGCACGTCTGTTACCGTTAAAAGTTAGCTGCAGTCTGTAATTTGTAAAGCCACTTAATTGGATTTCATTCATGTGCCTATTGATTGTTGGAGGCCTAAACCATAACTAACTAACTAGTGTTTTAACATTAAAGCCGGTCAGCTTCAGAGTGGATTGATTTCTATTTCCGTCCTAATCTGTAATGATCGTGACCACCGAGCAGTGGAAAAAAGGCAGCGAACACCCACTTTCCTGGCTCTGTATCAGTCAAATGAATTGAGTTTAAGCTGAAAAGATTCCACAACACTTTATATAAAACAATGAATTCAAATCGAGGACAGATTCAATTGCGTTTTTGTTTCTGTTTGCTAAGCCCAACTCAATATTTACTGGAATAAAAATTCATTATGACCTATTGCTATGAAATTCACATGATCATATTAGTGCACAAATTTATAAAAACTATAACTGGTCCTGTAACCTTTCACATTCAAATTCTAAAATAATAAAAATAAAAACCTACCATTATTCGTGGCATTAACTAGGAACAAAAGGCTTATAACAATCAGTGACAGGATGGTATTGAAGTATTTCTAAATTTTGATTCTTCTTAAACCAGACTGTTTCTTAAATTTATAGAAGAATTACACTATACTTTTAATTGTTTTTTTTTTAGTTCCATTTAAACAAAAAGTTAATTTGTGTTAGAGCTTACATTAGAAAAGCTATAAAACTACAGCTAAATCGTTCGCTCATCAGCCGCTCTTTTTCACCTGCTTAAAGTTAATAAGACAAAAAGACAAATTAAAGGTTAAAGCCCCCCCCTCAAAATGTCACTATATCAACAATTACATTCATGTTTTAAATTTGTTTACAGGACCAATGCGAATGAGTTAATAAATTCCATGAAAAATCAATAATACGTAATATTATAATATTACCGATAATGCAGTAAATATTAACTGCAAATCAGCTTGAAGATGAAAATAATATTCAAAATGAATTAATACCTTCTGCTTAATCAGACCTGAGAATTTAGCAGCACTGTGACATAAAAACAATATTAAACAAGTGATTCTAACAAAATTATTGTTTCAACTTTTATTATTACTTTTTAATCCATGACCATGTAAATCAGCAAAAAAAAAAAAAAAAAAAAAAATGTTAATAAGACACTGAATTCTGGTCTCCGGGTATAAATAGTAAAACATACCGAAACATAATAATTCTTTCATTATTCATATTAATCATTGGATTAGTTGATTTACTCCTTGATGATTAATCCGGTTATTGATTATTTCTTGTTTTTTTTACAAATATTTTAATCCATTAATAGACCTGCTTGCTAATTTAGCTAATAATGTGTTAATGCTGAAATTTTTACTTTGTTTACTTAACGTAAACAACAACGTAAGAATGTTAATGTAAAACAAAACGATTTTCTTTTATAATATCCATAATACTTCCCATTTCTGTGAATAGTAATGAAAATAGATTGTGAAGACTTTCACCAGCCTGCCTTGTCTTTTGGGAGTTGTTTTGGTTGCAAAACGCTTCAAAGGCTTAGAAATGTGCTTTGGGTTACCACAGTGGAATAAATATGGTTTTCTGATCAGTTAACTACAATCTCAGAGTAAACACAGGCTGGTAGCATTCATGCAAGGGCCAGCTGGAAGACCTCCTCAGAACCTCCTCTCAGAAACTCTCCCCATGAACAATATCATATCAGCCAGGTTTCAGCTCTGACAGCAGGTTCAGATTACATGCTGCACTGATACTAACGTGCTTTATATCGTTCTGATAAAGAATGTTTACATGTGATAGTTTAATAAATCATGCTAAGTCACATTTATAATTTTTCGACGTCATTAAAAATAGACGATATTGTTTAATAAAAGGATCGTTCAAGATGCATCGTGAAATATCTGAAAGTACACATGAATGTACACATTTTTTATTTTTCGTTAATGTTTCTAAACAGCAGCATTTTTTAATTAATAGCACAAATAAATCCTGCCAATTTTAGCACTGACAAAAACAGAAATATATTTAAAAACCAATGCACAAAACAACAACAAAAACAACAACAACAACAACAACAAAAAAAAGAACCTTGGCCGTGTTGAGCTGTAATTTATTTGTTTGTTTGTATATTGCTTTATTTAAATTAAAAAAATAGAACATTTTAGAATTTTTTTAAATGAATCTATCGTTCATAGTTATAGCTGTAAAATGGAATTTTTAAAATAAAAGTTTAGCATCGTCTCTATTTAAGAATTAAGGAATTAAATACATTTCTAGTCTATGTAAATTGAAGCAAACCTGTGCTGTTGAACCTTGTCCTCTCTGTCAAGCTACATACGCATGCTAAGGATATGAGACCAGTGATCCTGACCTTTCTGTTCTTATAAATTTGGACCTACTTGATCCATCCTGATGCTCTAGATCTGGAGTTCTTACCAGTTGGAGGTCACTCACTGCTTGAGGATGGCTCCACACGGACAGCCTAGAGAGACATGATTACTGTGGATGTTATCACTTAGAATCCATGAAGATGGCATTGGACTGCGATTGTTATGAAGAGTTTTCCACTCGAGTTCCAATCGGGGGACAGTTGGTGAAAACAGATCTATAAAAAATTGAACAAATTTCCTGGTTAAACAATTACACTTCTTGACCAAATAGTACACAGTTATAGATGGGACATTATTTATTATCACACTCTCTGGTGTCACCCAGATGAGGATGAGTTCCCTTTTGAGTCTGGTTGAGTCTTAAGGTTTCTTCCTCGTATTGTCGCAGGAGTTTTTCCTGACCATTTGATAGACATCCTTATCCGGAGCGACTTACATTTTTATCTCAATTTGCCCAACTAAGAAATTGAGGGTTAAGGGCATTGTTCAGGGGTCCAGCAGTGGCAGCTTTGTGGACTTGGGATTGCAACTCATAACCTTCCTATTGGAAGTACAACATCTTAACCTAGTCTACCACATCTAAGTGTCACCACCATTATCACCTCCCTTACCACCTTTACCACCACCATCACCACCATTATCTTCATCACCATTATCACCTCCTTCACCACCACCACCACCATCACCACCAACAACACCGCCATCACCTTTGGCATACACATTTGAGATAAAAAAAAAAAACTTTTACATCCTGAATTTATATAATGCTACAATCTGCTGTGTGACTAGGTCAAATAAAGTGACATGACGTGACGTACAGCTAAGTACGGTGACCCATACTCAGAATTTGTTCTCTGCATTTAACCCATCCAAAGTGCACACACACAGCAGTGAACACACACACACCATGAACACACACCCAGAGCAGTGGGCAGCCATTTATGCTGCGGTCCCCGGGGAGCAGTTGGCGGGTTCGGTGCCTTGCTCAAGGGCACCTCAGTCGTGGCTGGCCCGAGACGCGTACCCACAACCTTAGGGTTAAGAGACAAACTTAGGCCCCCCACTTCCAAATCTGCCACCCACTTCCATAGAATAGATGTGAATGGAATACCTAGTATATTTTTGATAGGTAGGATAGACAATCCCATTTCCAAGAAATTGTCTCTGTTGCTGCACGTTTTCAAAATATCTTTGTCATTCATCAGTAAAAGCACCATTAATCATAATCACTGGCATAATAAATAATGAAAACTTATGAAAACGCTGAAAAGTTGCCAGACGCATGAGAATATTTAACTAAGCAGGAATGGGGGGAATGGGCCAACATTCCTCCAGCTCGTTGTGCAGGATTGATCACCAGTTATCGGAAATGTTTCTTTGAAGTTATTGTTTGAAGTTTTTTTTTCAAATATCGGATCCTTTTACTCAATAAATAATAGTAATAATTATCGTTATTATTTTTTTTGAGTCATTGAGTGTTTACATTTTTTATTTAGTTTTAGGATTCAGGTCAAATTTATTTACAGCACAGTGGAATTCTTTTCTTCGCATACTCCAACTGAGGAGGTTGGGGTCAGAGTGCAGGGGCTGCTATGATACAGCGCCCCTGGAGGAGGGAGGGTTGAGGGCCTTGCTCAAGGGCCCAGCAGTGGAACCCTGATCCTCCAATCAACAACCCAGAGCCTTAACCAGTTGCGCCACCACTGACCCATTTACATTTAATCCTGAAATCCTGAAAGTCTGTAGTTATACCCTAGATTCCATGAATGCCAACATCCTTGTGAGATTTCACATGTAACTGAAATCCTGAAAATGTGTCACCTCAAAGCAGAGCTTTGCTACCTGATTTACTGCAGCTTTACTCACTGGATGTTCTTCAACTGCGGTATCGTGCAGTTTTCTGTGGAAGAGTTTCTCAGCTTTGCCAGCGCACCATGTTCAGCTCATCACTATTCAGGTATTTTGGAACAGGCATACGTCAGACCTTCTGGCTGAGGGTCCTTAAGGACAGCATTTGGAAGTTGCTGGTTTTCAGTATTGCCCTGTAAATTATGGTTGCTTCGTAAACATGGGCTCACAAATCATTCTGCGGTGACTTCAGCTTGCCTCAGCCTTCCTCCCATCCACTCCTGCTACCCACAGTGGCTCACAATTGCACCCTTTGAGCTGCCTGCCAAGCCTCAAATAGAGTTGCTCTTGACCGGTGTCCAGCTGGACGAGTGAGAGGAGGCTGATATACACACGCGCTCGCGTACACCCGGTTCAAAATCATTAGCTATACTCGATGCATCGGTCTCTCTGTCACAACGCAAACCACTGCAAGTGTATTGAGACAGACCACTTCCTCTCTCTGTGTGTGGCACAAACTGTGGCCACTTGCTTGCGTCAGATGACTAAGCTTGGGCTGGTTACGCTGCTGTTAACAGAATTATGGATATTTACTGGACAGTATATTACTGTGTGGACTCAAGGAAAAACACGGCAATATAAAATTGTGCAATTTAGTGTTTTAAGCATTTAAACGCACAAGCGATATGTGTGTTCTGTGTGAGCCAGTGAAAGCACACTGTCGTGAGCAGTCACCCTCCGTGTCCTGACAGCAGGCTTAAGGAAATGCTCTGAAACTGGAGAACTTCACTGGAATGTCCTCTTTTTGGTAATGGCTCATTGACATCCTTAACCACACAGAGAGATTACAAGGAATAGAAGGTATAATGTCACTTCCTTCACAAAATGATACTGTAATTATAACTCATTAAAATACAATTTCTTGTCATATGTAGCCAGCCTCTTGAAGCACTAGCCCTCTGGGTGGCAATCAGTGATCATCTGCTCTTGGTTGAAGAACAAAGAGAGTGAAATATTGATTCTGGACCGATTGAAGGAACACACATTATGAAATGGATCATACCCCTATGTCGGTGTGTGGGGAGGGAAGTGGTGATGATGGTGAGGTTCATATTTCGACAAAATATGAGCCCCGAACAAGGTGAGGGGCGACGGAGATGGCCTTTGGTTCAGTGTCAGTGAGTCTAAAGAAAGCATGATGAGAGGGAGGTGCGAGTGAACAAAAGTAGAACATAGAGCCAAAAGCTGAGGTTGGGACCCCGCAGGTCACTCTGAGGAGATAATTAGAGCCCCGGCATAACCGATAGCCTGGCTGTAGCGATCTGGTCTGACGCCTCAGAAAAGTGAAAAAATGTGAGAGAAGCATAAGATCAAGTGTGTATCTGATGAAGCGAATATTCAAGAAGAAGAACGACGGAAAGAAAGAAAGAAAGAAAGAAAGAAAGAAAGACACTTGTGTGTTGTGTCATCTGTGTTCCAAATTAGCATAGGCAGAAAAAAGGAGCAGATGGACCACACGGGCAGGGGCTAATACAGATGCTCCTCAGGTCAGGTATTTACTCCTAATTAGCTGGAGGAATGCGACACATAGAACCGGGGCTGATATGTTACCATTATGAGTGGAATTTCCTTCCTCCATGCCGTGTGCTACTTTAACCTGATTAGGTATGGCACTTATCGGAGAGATCAAAGCGTTCCGGGGAACACTGATGCAGCTGCGACATGAACACACACACACACACACACACACACACACACACACACACACACACACACCAATCCCGGCAGTGATTAGCAGGACCGGGAATGTTGTACACCATTGCTGGGAATTCCAGTAGAAGTTTTACAGTATATGATCCAGCATCTCACATAAAAAAGGGGGATTCAAAATGATTAATTCTGATCCGAAAGAAATTTTCACATAACTCAAAAAAAGATTTAGATGGCTTTATATCTCATATGTCATGCCATGCTCCAGTTAAGTCACTGGGGTATTTGTAGGACGCTGCAGGACGAATGACTGGTGGCAGCGTTCTTGATCTCCCGCCCATGATTTATGAGCTCAAGCTGGGTGGTTTGGTGGGCCGAATGAGAGAAACAAGCGGAGAGAACACAAGCAGCCTTCCTAGAAAGGAGTGGGGGTCAATAATTAGCACTGAGGCCTACATTGATGATGGTAAATCGGTCATTAGTGGATTTAATCATAACACCACACACACACACAGACACACAGAGGCCATGCATCACAATGGTTTAACCACCAGCTCTGCTTGCACATTACACAAACACAGCCAATATCCATCGTCTCTAAGGAATTATAAATAAATTCTGAAGGTACATTTATGCTTCTAACCCAGTGGAAAAATAGACACAAATGTCTGAAGGAAAATACAGGATGAGCACCGACCATAATCGTCTCCATCTAGTCGACACAAACAAATTCAATCACCTGCTCGTGCACGTATGGTAGTGTGCATGCCTCCAAAATGTGGAGAGCACATTTGTTGACAAGCTGCCTCACCGCCTTGATGTTGCAAGTCAAAGTAAAGAGCAGCCGTTTGACCAGACCAGAGCTGCTTCCCTTTTTCGGGCCACACATATACTGGAAATGATGTCAGTTGCAGTATTAGTGCCATATGCACCGAGCTATCGTTCAAATCCAAGACCTACCTCATGCCGAAAGACCAAAACATGTGCATACCTCCTGTGGTGTGTGTTTTCATCTTCTTGCACTGCACAGGTGTGCTTCCTCCGGACCGAGCAACAAACCCTGATTCATTCGTCTCTAATGAATGAATACTCTTTTCAATGAGTAAAAAAAAAAAAACCTTTAAACCAAAAAACCTTTATCTGCCAGGTTGTGTACTGTATGTGTGATTATCACGGGCCAAATTTTTATCACGTTTCCCGTAAGTTGCAAAAGAATTCCGACAACATAAATTAAGCGTAATGAACAAAACTGTATAATTGGTTCTGTTTTCAGGGAAAAATGTCAACTTACCGAAATAACAAGTAATTTTACTTCACTTGGAGTGGGAGTTGTAGTGGCTTTGTAGTGCTAACAGGTGTAGTTACATATTATATTATTATACATATTATACATATTATTATAATAATAATAATAATAATAATAATAATAATAATAATAATAATAATAATAATAATAATTATTATTATTATTATTACTTTTCTGCTGGTGTAATGGAAATCAACTTATTGGGAATCAGCATAAACACATGAATTGTTTTAAGGCTGTAAGTTTGATCAAGACTTTGTTAGCTTTCAATTCGATTCAATTCAATTTGATTTATTTGTATCTCTAATGAGCATTGTGATGGTGGTGAGGAAAAACTCCCTGAGATGATATGAGGAAGAAACCTTGAGAGGAACTAGACTCAGAAGGGAACATCAGCTTCATTTGGCTGACACTGAACAGGAAATAATGTCAATGTAAATAACTACTACAGTTTGTAGTTAAAAAGTTCACGAGGAACGGGTCAGCACAATTTGAAGATCAGAATCAGCTTTATTTGCCAAGTGTGCACGTGCACACACACACACACACACACACACACACACACACACACACACACACACACACACACACACAAGGAATTACACAAAAATAGAGAGAAAATAAAAACCATGTATACTAAAAGGGTAAAAAGATAAAAACATAAAAAATAAAAAAATAAAAAAATAAAAAAATTACTGTACTGTCTATAGTGTACATTTTCATAACCATAGAAAACGTAAAAATGTATTTACCTAGAGTCTAGTAAGAGATACTGCACTGTAGAATAGATATTGAACATTAACAGACATGATATGTAATGGTGGCTGTGCTAGGTGTTCATGGACATGGCCTGTGAGAAGAAGCTGTTCTCGTGTCTAGAAACATTCATTCATTCATTTTCTACCGCTCATCCAAATCTCAGGCGTCATCGGGCATCGAGGCAGGATACACCCTGGACGGAGTGCCAACCCATCGCAGGGAACACACACATTCTCATTCACTCACACACACACACTACGAACAATTTTCCAGAGATGCCAATCAACCTACCATGCATGTCTTTGGACCGGGGGAGGAAACCGGAGGAAACCTAAGCCACCGTCTCCCCTCTAGAAACATTTATGTGGAAATAAATGTTTTTTGTTTGCTTTTTTTTTTTACATTTCTGTTAATATATTGTCCCTAGTAGGGTAGTAAAAACAAAAATACTTAGAAAACATTACAAATCCTGAGTGTCTACTTCCATCAGAGCTTCATATTAACCACTGCTGTAATGTGAGAAATGACAAAGTCATTCAATACTGATCATGTACACAACAAAACAGGTGGAAATTCTGTTTTCTGGCTTAAAATGGTTAAGGCTTTTATTTTACATGGAAACATATTCACATGGTCATGTTTTAAGATTTTCTCCTATGTTTATGTCTGAAAGCTCCACTTTTGCATGCATCTTAACGATTTCTGGTGTTTTAAAGTGTGGTTCACTTAAATAGGGAGAAAATTACATGTACCGGTTTCACCCTCATTAATAGACACTATTCTTACTTCTATATTTGCTAACTGAATATTTTATCATGAAGAGAAATTTATTCTCAATTCAATTACTAGCATCATTCATGTCAGTCTCTGTCTCATCTGAATCCTGACTTCACCTGAGTTAAAAGTCACTCAGGTATTTAAACACCATCGTCATTATTGTCTCTTAACTCCTCTTTTCATCATTATATTTTTTTGACATAGCATTCGCATAAAATGATTAAAGAATAAAGTCCACTGTGAAAATATTTAGCAACTAACAAGTTTGTTGACAGCAGAGTCACTGTTTGTTCTACTGTCTCCATAGCAGTGGCTTAAATGTTTAAAAAGCAGCCTAAATAAAAATATTTGCATGTTGTTTTAAAAAAATATATTTCTGTTTTCTTAAAGCAAAAATGTCAAAGTGTATTACTATTTGGTCCAAACTTGATTTTTCGTCATTACTGGCTGTTTTCCAGAATTTAGCCACTGCAGCATGTGCCATGTTTTTCCAAACCGCCACACATACGTGAGTTTCCAGTCATCAGATTTTCCAGAATTTTCTCAGCACAGGAAAACATGTCAAATTTTCACTCGTTTTCAGTCAATATTAGCAAACTTAGCATTTCAGAGTGAATCATTTCTTTAAAATGTATCACCCGGGAAAGATGCTAGCCTTTTTCAGACTCAGATAAACTCTTAAACTCTTCATGGAGGTCTTAGCCTTCAGGGCTAATGCATTACAGTAATACACACCACCAGTCCCCTTTTCCCCACACACACTGATCCCATAACCAGACCCTTTCTTTTTAAAGTATCAGTATTCAAGATGACAATTAGGAGAAAGGCCAGTCAAGAAACATAGCTGCTGTTGGTGGTAGCAATGTGTGTGTGCGTGTGTGTGTGTGTGTGTGTGTGTGTGTGTGTGTGTGTGTGTGTGTGTGTGTGTGTGTGTGTGTGTGAGAGAGAGAGAGAGAGAAACAAAACTCAAATCAGTCACTGGAGCTCTATGGCCTACTGACCCCAATTGGACATAGCAGTCAAGCAGAGCTATCTGGTGTGCCATGTGTGTAACCGAATCTGACTGAGACTCACAAGCCCGAGTACAGTCAAAGGCCAGAATACAGAATGTTTGCACACTTTCAGACATGTACTTGGTGTTAGAGGCACTGGAGCAGATTTGAAGCTGTACACATCAGCTCCTGCCATCGTAAAAATGGAAGAACCGGTAAATTACGGTGTCTAGAGCATCCTTCTTCAGAATGAGTTCTTCATTTCAGCACTTTTTCAAAACTGAGAAAGACTTTCCTTAGAAAGAAAATGCACGAAATGTTGTGGTGGATCCAGAGCTAAACCTCTAACACTGCAACCAATACTTCATTCTTTTCATACACCATGGATGGGACACCAGTTCATTACAGAGCATCATACACACATTTACACCTAGGGGTAATTTAGAATCACCAGTCCATGTATGACAATGGATTTGGGAGGGAGAAGTAAAAACAGAGAAAGTGCAGAACACTATGCAGACATTAACCCGACCTCAGGATTGAATCACGAACTCTGGAGCTGTAATTCAACAACACAACCCTCTGCACCGCTGCACAAACAGAATTATTTATTGATTTATTTGCTTGTTTGTATCTCTTACCATGGAATTGTACTTCTCTGATAACACGTGGTAGCTGCAGTTTGGTAGTGGATTGGTAGTTAGCTTAGTATGTCACTAAAAATACAATTTTTAATCAGTTTAAATAAAATTCTGAGACGTTATGCACCTTGCTATTTACTGAAAAGATCGTTACAACGAAAGTCTTTTCAGCATGACAGGGGTGTGTGATTCAATACAGCATACATGTAATATTTCTTTTACACAAAGGGAATTGTACAATATTTCATACTCTATAACCATTTAAAGTTATATTTATGATGTTAATAAATAACAACAAATACCAACAATCATTCTTTTACCAACCTCTATAGTTTCTTTAATAAGAAAAACAAAAAACTAAAAATACTAAGAAAAACTTCAAATTTTACCAAGAAACCAAAAAGTTCTAACTTCCTTTGTCTTGAAGACTTTCCCTTGGTGGAAAACATACATACAGTACAGCCCTGTTTTAATGCTGGAAAACGTCACAGAACATTACAATTCTAAGTTAAAAGCTATTCACAATAAATTTCCGTCATCCATCGTCTAACATCACACGTGAGGGACTAATGACCTCATTTAGCTACATTTCATGATGAAACTGACCTACGAACTTAAACGTGTCATTAAATACGTCATTTATGTGCACTTCATATAAGCTAATTGACATTAATTGACACCTTAACAATACACATATACAGTACCCAGTGTATCAATAGCATCCTACTTAATAGCACAAATGCCTAAATATGCTAATATGCACACAGTATAGCTGTAATATTCTGTAATTCTTGTCACTTTGATACGGAAGATGTAGCAAAGATACTGACAAAATCGCAGAATGTGAGCATAATACATTTTCAAGGTGAGATGTTGGTCACAACTCACAATGTTCTCGAAAGTGTCCCCAGTATGAATCAGGACTAGCTTCATCTCCTCTTGGAGAGAGTGGTGCAGCAGCTCTTTAGTCCTTTTGTCTGTCTCTCAACATCCAACTTTCCATGCTAATACAGACATCGACACCACTATTTGATACATGGCTTACTACAGTATATACATGTAAACCGAGTCTCTGCCTTAACGCAGGTACAGTATATGACAAAAAAGGACCCAGACATGCTTGATACATGTTAATGTCCATTCATTTCCTGTTAGAATAAGTTATGTGCCTCTGGGAAGATTTTCCAGTAGATCTTGGTGTGTCATTGTGGGAATTTGAGATCATTCATTTACAAGAGCATTTGTGAGATGGTGAGGGGTCTGGGGGCAGTTGGTGTTCCAGTTGATAAAAAATGGGGTTGAGACAGATTCCCAGGGCTCACAGTTCACAGTTCTTCCACTCTAAACGTCTGAAACTATGTCTTCATAAAGCTCGCTTTGTGCACAGGTGCATTGTCATGCTGGAACAGGTTTAGGCCTCAGTTTCAGTGAAGGGAAACTTTAATCTCATTCATTTGCATGCTTTAATGGTCACGTGTCCATTAACGTTTGGAGATATAATCTATGGTCTGGAATGTTGAGCTCAAAAATTGGACCAATTTCTACACTGGATTTCTTAGTAATACTGTATATCAAACGTTCCCGGAAAATGGTGCATCTTTTCTAAAAAGGTGCTATAATTGGAACCTGACTGTTATCACTGAGGTTTAAAATGGTTGTGATAATTTTTTTTTTAAAAAGAATCTTGGGTTATCTTGTTCTTATCTTGCCCATACTTACATGGGGTTAACAATTTAATCCTAAATATTCATAATTAAACACGGTACATTCCTAATGCTTAAATAATCTTATTTGCATATCTGTGGCATCATTGTGACTATAATTGGATAAATTTATTATCCATTAATTATTCAGTCTTATATATTTCCCAGTTGCTCCAAGTGCTTAATTATACGACGTTCAGTGTTGTGTCACATGATGTTACCGAGACCTTTTTGTTTTTAAGGTCCTGGTTTTTATGTGATATGAGGCACATGCTGTTCAGTTTTTTCTTGGGTGTCTGTTGATAAACAACTTGCTGTACAATTCTAACACCACATCGTTTCACACTGCACGTTTGGCACAAGAAGGTGCAAGGTTAACACTGTAAAAGTGGTTATAATGCTGGTCCAGGACCATTCTTCATAACCCCAACTGTAAAAAACAATGCTAACAAGATCTAGAAAACGATCCGCTCAGAACAATGTTGGCTGGGTGAGATGTACGCTTGTATGTCCAGCACATTCTTCGCTCCAGTGTTTTGTTGGCAGAGCTGCATGCTTGCACTTCTCCAGCACTTTCCCTTGCTCTGTTGCCATGTCTTATCCTGTCATGCCAGTAAGCCAAATACCTCCATGTCCACTTCCCGAAGCTGCGGGGAATGACGTAAAGCAGGAGGCATCACAAACAGTAGACAATATGTGTTTGCCATCCGGCACAAAGCGCTTGCAGCGTCCGACACCATTTATTAAGAGGGCGCATGCAGCCGAAGGCCGTTAGCACTTGGCAGGCAGCCGTGGGCCTCATTCCTCTTAACTTTCACCCATACAAATTACAAACTACACCATGGTGGTCCAAGAGGCTGGGCTCACCCACGGCGTTAGAGATAGATCACAAAGGTATTATCTCAGAGCGAAGCAGGACAGCTTAAGAAGTAACAGGAGCAATGCTGAATTTAAACACAGCCATGCTTAATGTGTGTGACATAATGATCTGCTGGATTTTCCGTACACCAATGCCAGTGGGTCAAGCAGCAGTGCAATTCAAGAAGCCACTGTTTCACAATAGTGGAAAAGGTTTGATTCTATGTGGTAGGTACATATTTATTCATTCTTTCGTCATCTACTGGATGGTGTTTGCTATGTGGCTTGTGTTGACGTTGCTCATGTTTTGTGTCATTTTTCAAAACCCCCGCCTTCTTACGAACATGTTAAATGGTGCAGCAAACCACTTCGGGATTGCTCTGGGAGAAAGTTGTGAATTACTTGATATACAGTCAGCTTTCAGCAACTAGCTTTCCATTCTTTAACCGAGATGCATCATTTGCAAGGAAAACACCAGCTACCCAGAAGCAGATTTATGATTCCCAAATAATTCCCACTAATGAAGCTCTCTCTCTCTCTCTCTCTCTCTCTCTCTCTCTCTCTCTCTCTCTCTCTCTCTCTCTCTCTCTCTCTCTGCCTCTCTCCTTCCCTCCCTCCCTCTCTCCCCCCTCCACTCTCTCGTACTACATCGTTTCAGTAGTAAATTCTCAAGCGTCAGACATTTACAGGCGCAAATGAAACAGCATAAATGAGGATATATATATATATATATATATATATATATATATATATATATATATATATATATATATATATATATATATACATATATATATACACATATATATGTATATATATATATACCAGGAGCTGATGAGACTCCAACACAGCAGTCAGAGGGTGAGGAGGGAGGAAGAATAAAGAAAGTAGCAAAAGAAAGAATAGGGAGGCTGCTGGCCAGAGGGCTGAATGCTCACAGTGCTTGACCTTTTGACATTGGAATCCTTGTAAGTTCAAACCCCAGAGATTTCCATGCTCGGCTTGTGCCTGAAGTGGCCTTTCAATAGCAACTCTTCTTTGCTCACAGAATATCTTGGATCTTTTTCTCTCTGATGGTTTAATGAGATCAGGATCGAGTCATTCATAATGAATTCATATTGAATATTAGAGAGTAGAACAAATCAGTTTCAATCAACACACTATTATGTGTCGTGTGTATTCAGGTAGGTTGAGTGAATGAGTGTATTCAGGTGTGTGAGTGTGTGAGTGAATGAGAGTGTGTGTGTGTGCCCTGCGATGGGTTGGCACTCCGTCCATGGTGTATCCTGCCTTGATGCCCGATGACGCCTGAGATTGGCACAGGCTCCCCGTGACCCGAGGTAGTTCGGATAAGTGGTAGAAAATGACTGAATGAATGAATGAATGAATGAATGAATGTGCTGTATTCAGTTCACGTATTTCTGTGTACCAGGCTGCAGTATTGCTGTCATGAACCATGCTACTGAAGAAACAACATTTTGTTCTAACGTGTACAAGAGCTCTAGAGGAATGACAGGAAGAACTCATTTGACTCGACTGGAGGTGCTGGGAGTAATCCGACAGTAACTCACATTCGTTCACCTTGTTCAGAACTGTATTTACATAATGCTGTAAGTCTGATAGCTAGACAATGATGTATATTCCAGGTCTGTGTTGTGGCTCTGCAGATTGTAGCAACAAATGTTTTGTTCTGGGAAAAAAAAAGAAAATGACCAGCAGCCAGTTGAATTTAATATGACAACATGCTGTCAACATACTGTTCACATTCATTTGGGCAAAACTTTCCAGAAAAGGAAATACATGTCAGGTCAAGAACAGGCACATTTCAAATACAAGAGATCAGCGCTTTCAGTCTGCTTCTGATTCATCAAATTCAGATGCCGTTTTTCATTTTTGATTTTTTTTTTTATTCTGCAGGAATTAGTTTTGATTGTATTGCATTTTTTTTATTTATTTTTTTCATCCTGTTCAGATTCTGTTGAATCTGGTTTGGATTCAGATTCAAATTCTAATTACGATTATGATTCTTTTTTGTTCTGATACCAATTTGATTTTAATTGCTTATTATTATTATTATTATTATTATTATTATTATTATTATTATTATTATTATTATTATTATTATTATTATTTGTTTGTTTGTTTGTTTGTTTTCATTCGCTTTTGATTCAGATTTAAATTTAAATTCTGTTTGATTCTTTTTTATTCTGATTCCAATTTGGTTTTAATTATTATTTTTTATAATAATTGTGATTATTATTTTGCTTCTGGATTTAAGTTCAGTTCAAATCCTGGTTCTGGTTTTGATTCTGGTTTCTTATTATAATTCTGGTTCTGCTATTGATTCTGGTCTTGATTGTGATCGTGATTCAGGCTATGGTTCAGATTCAGAGTCTGCCTTTGATTCTGATTTAGTTTTTTTCATTTGTCTAGATATCATGTCTAATTTGTCTAGATGTCATATCTAATAGATTCAGTTTACTAGGCTGCGATACCCTTTTTTTAAAAAATGTATACACATGATACACGAGTGAAATGTGTTTTTCTTTTCACGTGAAACCAAAATTCACTTCCTCTTGCACCCTGTTGCTCTTTCTACAAGATTCCATGGTGTTAGGTGATGTTTAAACAGCCAAACGATCATCATAAAGTAAAGTTCTTCTCAGAGAAAGAGAGTTGACGAGAAAAAGATTTCATGCACAATGGCATTTGTAATGAATTGCTGATGCTCATCAAAGTAAGAGCTCTAACAGACTGAGGCATTTTTGGTTTAATGCTTCCATGGTGCCAGAACATCGATTTAAAAGTATTCATCATAATAATAAGCAAATATGCATGCATTAAAAGAGGCCACATGAGCTGTCATTGACATTTTGAAGGAAAACAGATGCATGCAGGTTTTAGAGCAATCAAGATATTTGAAACAGACATTTGTGGTGTGGAAGCGTAAAAAAAAGGCCTCAAACTTCACACAGCCTATCACCATGTTATCTGTTCATTATGCCAGTTCTCTCTCTCTCTCTCTCTCTCTCTCTCTCTCTCTCTCTCTCTCTCTCTCTCTCTCTCTTTCTATTTTCTGAGGAATGTTTACATCATATTTCCAGTTCCATGAAAAAACTATTAAAACATTTCTTCACCAACTAATAATATGTGCAAGTTTATAAGGGTGTGTGAAGCATATGTAGAAATCTGCCCCCCACCCGCTGCCCTTTAGAACAATGCAAGACATAAAAATCCCATCTCAGTCTTGTAAAGCTGTTCATACTGTACGGTTATACAGGCCAAGTCATGTACAAAAAAAATAAAAAATGGAAGAAAGCAATTGAGAAAGACGGAGAGGTAAAAAACATCCAGAAACACAGGTTCACAACAAAATAATTTTTCCCCTTATGGGCTATACTGTAGGCATTCACAGATGTTTCACTTAGCCTTAGCGGCGTTTGGCCTCTCGATAAGTGCTGTAAGTCCTGACTGCATTCCCTCTCATTGTACTATGGAAGGGAGAGGGAGGGAGAGAGAGAGAGAGAGAGAGAGAGAGAGAGAGAGAGAGAGAGAGAGAGAGAGAGAGAGAGAGAGATGAAGAGGGTAGGTTGTTTACCTCCCCCACCCAATCCCATTCCTTCTCCATTCTCCCAGTTAGCTGCTTGAGGGAGTTTGGTAGGTGGGTGGGATGGAAGGAGAAGGAGGGAGGGAGGAAGGGTGGGGGGTTGGGGGTGTTGGGGTGGGGGCTCAATTGCGAAGGGTCCAGCTTGGAGCTCGAGGCAGCACAGAGGGTCACAGAATGGAGCTGCGTGTCTGGGCCTCCCGAAATCCTGAATCCTCCAAGTGGGTGGTCTCCTCTCCTCTTCTCTCTTCTCCTCTTCTATCCTCTCCCTTTCTTTCTCTCTTCACCTAACACCTCCAAGTAGAGTGATTAGCTCATCTACTCTCTCTCTCCATAGTTAACGGCAGCGCCACCGCTCTAACGTGGCTGGCAGTGGAACTGGCACCTCTCGCTCTCTCACTTGTGTTAAACAACCTGCTGAATGGGTGGCAGTGAGCGCTAATCCTGCCACTGATTATATCTGGCATGAAGATATAAACAGTAATAAAAGAGTGCACAGCCTCGCGCGCGCACGCGCACACACACACACACACACACACACACACACACACACACACACACACACACACACACACACACACACACACACACACACACACAATCACACACACCCAGGGCCTAATATGTAATACTGTTCCACTTGTGAACTTATTATATGCTAAGAAATAAAAGGAAAGTACTTTTTCTTGCCCGTATTAGTGTCAGTGAAGCTTTAAAGATGTATCCTTAAGGTACATTTAATAACTTTAAAAGGCATGCTATATTCACAAGTGTGATGGTATGATGCCAACCGTAAACTGGCACCATTTCTGGTACCTTTATCTCTGTGGAACGTATTTAAGATATGATCATTGATTTGATCTAGAAAAATAAAAATGATCTCTCTCTCTCTCTCTCTCTCTCTCTCTCTCTCTCTCTCTCTCTCTCTCTCTCTCTCTCTCTCTCTCTCTTTCTCTCTCTCTCATTCTTTCTCTCTCTCATATATTAATCAGGATAATATTTGGGAAAATCAAAAACACAATCCTCAAATTTTGTATTTTTGTATTTTTTTGTTTTTAAATGTTCCTGGTGCCCTTAAAGGTGAATGTTTTCTCTTATTTTCTTGTGCATTTGTATCTGCAAAACTTTAGATAGGAAGAAAGACAAAAGCTACAACATTCGATCACAACGTACTCAACATGCATTTTTATCTAAAAAAAATAAAAAATTAAAAATTAAAAAAAAAATATATATATATAAAGGTACAAAATATGTCTCCTCGACGGCACCGCTCTAGTCAGGAAGACAGGATCATTGTGTGTTAAGCTTATTAGGACACTAAACCTTATACAGGCTTCACAGGCTTACTGTATGCTCTTGTTTTTACTTACATACACTGACACCTTGTGGCTAGAATGTGTGATTCCTAAAGCCCTTGTGTTTCTTCACAAATTTACCACACAACCTGTGGGTAACTAGTGCATTCTGATACTTAGTTAAATTGATGACAGTTAAATTGACATCCCATCGACACAGTGATTTGACAAACTGACAAACTTCTGCTTGACTATGATCAACCTGTCTCCTTTATTATATTTACTCTGGTTTCCCTTCCACAGGGCTCTCAAGTTTTGAAGACAGGCAAGCGTGACAACTCCACACACACACACACACACACACACACACACACACACACACACACACACACACACACACACACACAAAAAAAAAAAAATCAATAATGGGGGGTTCACTGGTGAGGATCACTGACCGCAATTTAACCAAATACAAAGTAATTGTTTAATTTACATTTATTAGTGTGTGTGTGTGTGTGTGTGTGTGTGTGTGTGTGTGTGTGTGTGTGTGTGTGTGTGTACCTTTTTGTACACCTTTTATCATTTGTAATGTTGCTCCCATTTAAAACAGTTCAGCTCAAGCCCAGCCATTTTTAGGGTCATGATTGAGGACAATGTCCTGTCCAGAGACAAGCTGTTTCGTGTTGAGGATTTGTTCAAACCGACCATCGAAAATACTCTCTCTAATGAATATGTTGTTGTTTTTCTCATTGGTTTTTACGTTAAATCTTACCCAGATACAACAGTGCTATTTCCTGATTGGCTGATAAGTGTCAGACTCGACTAAGAGCTCCAGGGGAGTCGTGCTTGATCCCTGCCCGGGTTCCATAGAGACAGCGATGTGGACTGATACATTTTGGGTGCTGCGGCATATTAAATATATGATACATAGTCAAAAAGTTTTTCTGCATGAGAAATTTTAGAGAAATTTTAAGTCCTTAGCTCTGTGCTGTCTTATCAAGTCAAGTCAAGAAGCTTTTATAATTTCAACTATATATAGCTGTTGCAGTACACAGTGACAAAGCTTCTCCAGGATCATCATGCTACATAAACAAAGACAGAGCTAAGGACTTAAGTAAGTTAGTCCTAGTCACTTAAAGTGCATCTGTGCAGCCTGGTGCAAACAGTGCAAGACAAGACAAACAAGACAGTGTAGGACAAAATACAGTGCAAACAAATACACGAAAACAGCGCCGACCAGTGTAAATAGTGTATGTCCAATCAATATTGCGTGTGCAGAAATACTGGAATGAACACATTAGTATTGTCTTATGTAGATCTGTGTTGTTGTTTTTTTTGTACCACCAGGGTCCTAGAGAAACGTTTCATTTCACTATGGACTGCATCAGCTATATACGGTTTAAATGACAATAAAATTGTCTTGACTTGACATAACATGAACTATAGATTTTCAAACTGAGATGTGGTTCAAATCAAATCAAATCAAAGTTTATTTATAGAGCACCTTTTTAAAACAGCAGGTGTTCTCCAAAGTGCTGTACAAACAATATAAAATAAACAATAGAACTAAAAAGCATAAAATAATAATAATAATAATAATAATAATAATAATAATAATAATAATAATAATAATAATAATAATAATAAATAAAAAACTAAATAAAAGTAATAAAAATGCAATAAATACAATAATAATTAGTAAAACACACTAAAAAGAACTCCTAACAGGTAACTCTCATACTGCGTTGTATGCTGCACCATACAAATATGTTTAGAGTGGTTAGAGGTAGAGGTGGTAGAGAGGTTAGAGTGTTTTTCGAAAGATTATTTTCTAAAGAAAAAAGGAGATTAACATGACTAATCTGATTTAATTTACTTGTCCTGGTGTGTGTTGATTCAAAGTAACGATCCAGTTTGGATGTGATATAAGCCTTTAGAGTTACATCTCCTGACTTAAGCTACATAGTGACATACAAGCCAAGTCCTCTGATGTCATACACTGAACAGCTATAACATGAAAACCACACAAACAGGTGAAGTGAATAACATTGCTTTTCTCATCACGGAGGTGGGAGGTCAAATGGTCGGATTGATGTATAAGGCAGCAAGTTAATAGTGATAAAGTTGAAGTGTTGACGTTGAGCTGTTGGAAGCAGGGCAAGCATAAATGATCAACTTGACAAGGGATAAATTGTGATGGCTACATGAATGAGTCAGAGCATCCTCAAAACAGTAGGACTTGTGCAACTGCATGGGCAGCCCATGACCCATGGAACTGCTCTGGATAGAACTACTTGGAGACTATTACACCATCTTTGAACTGCCATTGTGTTGGTCAGCTTTGTGTTAAGACTTAGTGTTAAGACTCTAATGAACTCAGAAATGATCCTGATATACAGTATTAGTTCCTCAGAGGCTCTTGGTTGCACAATTCCATTCTATTACAAACAGTTGTAGAAAGGACAGTATTTACATTATTACCTGTCCAGTGTCACGCAAATAAGGATGAGGTTAATTTTTGGATGAGTCTTTTTCCTGTTGTGATACGTAACACGCTGTATGCGTACACCTGAAATGACATATGTTGTAGGTGATACGTGGATCTGTGCTGACTAAACATAGTTCATAACTAAACTACATGTCATCTGATAATACATCATGGTGACAACGGTACATCTGTGGTAGTCTAGTTAATATGAACCACTACTTTAAACCAGAGTACATTAAAGGGATAAAATAGCACGGCATCTTCCAATGATGAACTGATCCGATCCTGATCTGAGTGAAGCAATGGCTATATTTAACCAAAAATTTTATCTGTATTTGAAAGATGAAGAAATAACAGGTGTAGAGAAACAAGAGAATAAGGATTGAAAACGACTCAATGAAAGTGGGCTCTGTGATGCAGACAAGGGAAAGCCTGACACCTTGTGGACAATTAAGGTTAAATGTAAACTTCAGAATCCACAGGCTTCACCTAATGCAGAGCAGAAAAAACCAAATGAAAACATAGATGATTTTGTGACTAGACACAGAACTTGAGCACTGAAATGCAAATACACAGATGATGAGCTTAATGAAGGGTTAGCTGAGCTTATCATTGCCAGCACAGTAAGCCTAAAGGCTACCCCATTGCTGATATACTAGCAGAAGGAAGGAAGTATGAAGCCTTAGCAGCTGTAAATGAACAGATACAGCAGCTTAGCCTGTCACACATTGAAAATGTCCATGCTGAAGGAAGAGGATGAACATGTCAAAACGGTGATACAAATCACAAGCCAAAGCAATGCCCTGCATACACTGATGTATGCACATTGTGTGGTAACAGAGGTCATTGGCAAGATGCTGTAAAAAGATCAGATGAAAGAGGAAGCCATCCAGTCAGCACAGAAAAAGCAAGTCATAAACATGCTACAGATACCAAGGCCATTCCAACCAGAGAAAACACTACAAACATAAAGAAGTGCCCAGCATTAAAGGCAGGGTCTCCGATTTTTGAGAAATGCTTCAGAAAACTGAGTCGGGCCAATTAATAAACAAAAATCCAAACAAACGTGTAGCCAATGAGCAGAAAGGGGCAGGACTTGTCAATATGTGGCAGAGAGAGTGTTCAGTGCGCATGTGTGACATTAGCAGAAAGCGGTTTTAACATTGACATGGAGGATAAAAACAAAGAAAGAAAGCAAGAAAAGGCTTATGATAAGGCAAGAAGTAGGACATGTTAATACGGGATCAGCTTTCCAGCGCTGGAGAGAACTGAAGGAGCAGGAAGTTGGCACATATTCACAGATTGGAGTTTCCCAAGTCAATAACCCCTGAGCTAAACGCTGTTACTACACAAATAACACCTCTTTTCTATCGTAGTAATGTAGAGACGCAGCTACAACCGCGTTTTGTGTAGTAAACGTTACTCATCTATCGAGAAGGAAAAAAGCGCCTCGGCGTCTTAAGTTGAATTTCCCGAGTCAGTAACTCCTGAGCTAAACACTGTTACTACACAAAACGCGGTTGTAGCTGCGTCTCTACATTACTACGCTGAGGCGCTTTTTTCCTTCTCGATAGATGAGTAACATTGGTTTTGCTTTGTTACACAGAACTAATATATGCATTTGTCCTTTACATGATTATGCTTGTGTGTCATTTTTGCTTGTTTGTTTACCTGCAATCGTATTGTTCTTCCCTTCAGCTATGGTAAAGACACATTTCTTTCCATTAGTCGCCTGGGTTACTTATGTATGTGTGGGCGGAGCTATCAATACAGGGGTGGTATGGAATAAAAACACTGTCAATAATAATCGTACGTAATTCAAAGCATTTGTGTGTAAATTTTTTGGAGTTGGATCCCAAAATCTACGGCCACGACAGTTTACAGATACGAGATTTTGCGTGTTTGTTCAAATACAACTCCAAAATGTACGACTATGACAGTTTACACACACAACGCTTGTTTTCACAACACCTCTTTTTCACACATGAAAACAGTCTGAGAAACAACTGTCAAAAATACGTCATCACGTTCACAGGCATTACTATCCGAGGGAATCGATTCCACGAAGCGTGCGTGCGCCTCGCCCTCTTTTAAATGACTGGCACTGAAATGGCGGATCAGCAGCCAAGCGCTCACTCATCGTCTCAGGTAAGTTGGTTTTTCCTTTCAAATTCGGACATGTTTAAGGGTTATTTATCACTAATAACAGAGAGGAGTAATATTACAGATATAGGTTAACTATAGTAAGTAAGATTAGCTCTCAGAGTAAGGTTACATTAGGTGCTTAAAGAATACAGCTGTTTAGGAGGTCATCACTGCAGTCTGTAGCGTGATGAGATAGGCCTACATAAGACACACACACACACACACACACACACACACACACACACACACACACACACACACACACACACACCTCACACCTAGCCATTTCCTGCTGCACTGACTGCCCATTTGATTTGGACCTTCTTTCTTGTGCTGACTGTCCACTGATATTGGACTGCTTCCCCATTTTCTGTTGTCCAACACTTAAGGTGTTGGTCAACATCAACACCAGATTCTGGGCTGAGTGCAAGATGTCACCTAATGGAACCTGATAAACAATAAAATATGACTTTAGCACTTAAGCAGTGAACACATATTGCATGACCTGTGTATTCCAGTGCATGTACACAGCTGTTAGTAAGTTAACACTTAAAATTGCTAATTCTTTTATGTAGGCCTATCTCATCACGCTACAGACTGCAGTGATGACCTCCTAAACATCTGAATTCTTTAAGCACCTAATGTAACCTTACTCTGAGAGCTAATCTTACTTACTATAGTTAACCTATCTCTGTAATATTACTCCTCTCTGTTATTAGTGATAACTAACCCTTAAACATGTCAGAATTTGGAAGGAAAAACCAACTTACCTGAGACGATGAGCAGTGTTGTAATGTAACGGAGTAAAAATACTGTGTTACTGTACTTAAGTAGAAATTTCTCGTATCTGTACTTTACTTCGCTATTTAAATTTATGTCAACTTTCACTTTTACTCCACTACATTTCCTAGACAAAATGTATACTTTTACTCCGTTATATTTACACTAAGCATCTTCGTTACTTGTTACTACAAAATAAAATCAGAAGAAATGTGTGCGACTGCAATAAGTGAGGTTTGGTGAATCACTGCTCCTAGATTGCATTACGCTCCGCACGCTGTACGGAGAAGCACAGGTACGCGCAGCGTGCACGCGCAGTCAGAGCTGGAGGCGTTTATAACATTAATCTGAAAGCTGCAAATACAGCAACCAAAAGCAGTGAAATTTCACTATTCTTATGACCAGAGTTGTAGCACAAACAAAGTATTAATGCAAACAATCCATACAATACTAAATAAAAATAATATTTATTGATTTGGTCTTTGTGAATATTTTTATATTAATGACTGCATTCATCGGACACACTGTTTGTAGAGAATGCACACATACATGAACTGATTTGATTCAAGACTGGCATCATTACATCATGCATAAACTTTTGGTGTCCACTTTTGCCATTTAATAATACCATAACTTTTAAATTCTCACTGAGGGCTAAAATCCCTAGAGATGAAACCCTAGAACTGCCCCTGCTCTTATGCCTACCGAAAAACACTGAAATTTTACTTTTTACTTTTACTTCAAATACTTAAGTACATTAAATATCAGAAAATGACTTTTGATACTTAAGTACAGTAAATATCAGATACTTTAAGACTTTTACTTGAGTAATATTCTAAAAGGTGACTTTCACTTCTACCAAAGTCTTTTTCTAGTACGATACTTGTACTTTTACTCAAGTATTGCTTTCTAATACTTTATACAGTACAACACTGACGATGAGTGAGCGCTTGGCTGCTGATCCGCCATTTTGGCACCGGTGGTTTAAAAGAGGGCGAGGCGTATGCGCACTTCGTGTAATCGATTCATCTTCCCTCGGATAGTAATGCCTGTGAACGTGATGACGTATTTTTGACAGTTGTTTCGCAGACCGTTTTCGTGTGTGAAAAAGAGGTGTTGTGAAAACAGGCGTTATGTGTGTAAACTGTCATAGTCGTACATTTTGGAGTTGTATTTGAACAAACACGCAAAATCTCGTATCTGTAAACTGTCGTGGCCGTATCTTTTGGGATCCAACTCCGCAAAATTAAAATTTACACACAAATTCTTTGAATTACGTACGATTATTATTGACAGTGTTTTTATTCCATAGGGTGGGACCCATTTGGGTTAGGGGCGTGTATGTTTTGGTGATTTTATATGTCGACATTGCAAAATATCTGCACAGCATCCATGTAAAACCTTCCAGAGATGAGCCTTAAACAACTCTGATTGTCAAACCACCTTATCTGAAAGGACATGGATACTCGCTTTGCCTAAAAATTGATACTGGGGCATCAGGAAATACACTGCGACTGTGTACATTTAATGAAACAGATGTACTATACAGTATAGTGCAATGCCACAGAGCATGGAACATTTAAAGCCATCATCCAATCTAAAACTGATGTCATACACTGGTGATGAGATTCCCTGCATTGGAACCATCAACATGCCGTGCCAGTACAAAGAGTCCAAATGGATAGATGTAACGTGTAATCTTGGTGACATACCTGGACCTGCTGTAGTTGGATTACCCACAAGTGGGCTCCTTAACCTTGTGACTGTAGTTGGTTGACAAAGAAAATAAAGGACATGTGAAAAAACAAATAAAAGTAAACACCCAGCTATACATTAAAAGCATCAGTGACCTACAGGAAAAATACCCAGGCCAATTTGACAAAATTGGCACATCAAAACTCATAATGAAGGAAGGTGCATGTTCATTGACCCGCCATGTAAATGCAGTATCCACATCAAGGACAAACTACAAAATAAGGTAAACAAACTTGCCAAGTTTGGGAGTCCCGCAAAAAGTAGAAGAGCACACAGACTGTGTTCTTGCCCTCATAAAATTCCAACCGTGGAAGATCTAAACACAAAATTTGCAATTGCTAGTGTTCAGCAATTAGATGCAAATGCTGGGTACTGCTCAGTACATCTTGATTAAGAATCACAAATTCTAACTACGTTCCTTACTCCATTTGGCAGATACTGCTGGAAACGCTAACTCTTTAGACCAAGTGTTTCCAAAGATTTGTTCCAAGCCAAAATGGATCAAATACTTGATTGTCTTCATGGTGTAATCAGCTTGAAGACACTGAATTTGCAGTATGTGGTGCTGACAAAGAGGACCACAACAGGAAATTGATAAACCTAATGGAAAGAGCTTTTTAACAGTGACAAATGCACTATCAAGCAGCAGCGCATATCCT